>NC_046627.1:10094835-10188174 GCF_900324465.2 Anabas testudineus
CTTATAACAAACTGTTCTTTTCCTGCAATTAACTTTGCACAAACACCCTCTACACACCTGGAGGTCTTACTGCATTGCCAGTCCAGTACCAGACTAAAGTTAATTTGCTTAGTCAGTTTTTTCAAGTGTTGCACTTCTGTACTACAAATCTTACAATAGTAGGAGACCATGTTGAGCCAAGGCTGCAGCCTTTAATAAAGGGTAGTTTATCTAGTCAAGATTGAAAAATGGATGGAGTTGTTTCAACTCATATGAAGCATTCACATGACGGGTGGTGGCTGACTGGAATGAAACTGAAATTATTTTTGTTCAACTTGAAATTATTTAGATATAACATTTTATTAAACCATCCTTCTTCCTGTCTGTTGTGACAACAGCATACACCACGTTTTCTTCTCTGCAACCTGAAATATGAACAATCATGCTGTATTATGTAACTCTTACAATATTAATAGGAACCTGTAAGCAGTTTGATGTTAGATTACTTGTTAGCTGCTGACAGACAGTTCTTCAAAAGACGGCCTTAAAAAAGACAAATTTATAACCAGATATCCAAACCGGTGTCTTTGTAATCACCACTTAGCCTATTGTAGAAAAAGAAATTTAGGTAATACAAACATTTGAGGTAAATCAATGACTTTCATCCATAGATTAGTTGGGCTCACCCTTAGAGATAAGGCACTCTGACATCTGGATGAAATCTGGTGCAGAGCTGCTGCACCCTGATATTCAAAAGTAGAAATTTAGGGTGAATCAAGTTTCTTACCTTTGGAGACTTTCAATGTGACTGCTACGATTTTGTGGTGTCACATTCAACAGCTAATTCCATTGTAGTTTTCTAGTTGATTTGAGATAAAGGCAGACCGTGCATTTACAACTGTTTGCAGTGAAGTTTAACCTCTATGTATTCTTGCTGATAATGGAATCATCAGGCTGTCTGTAGATCATTAATTTAGAGAGCCAAGTGATAGGAAGTAAACTACACATAACTGTATGTAGGTATAATAGAACCAAAAGTTATTGATGCGAGCTGGCAGACGGGAAAATACAAGCTTGAGGCCTAAAAGCTTAGCCAGGCTAGGCTGACTAAACAAGCAAACAAGGCATCAAAAAAACGAAACTAGTTTCAACCACAGTGCAAACAGACAAACAAATCTTTGAGGCCCAGTTATGTTCACTTGAGTAAACAAACCTTCACTTGGGTAAACAAACCTACATACTATGTTGTGACAAAAGGTCGAGGCCTGGACGTAGAAGCAAAGCATTTAACAGCAGAAATGGTGAGTAGTATTAGTAACAATGATTGTCTTCACTAACATTAAAGCTTCAGTAGACAGGTAGACAGAAAAAATCAAAGGAATTTAGGCAAAAAAAAACTGTTAAAGGCAGAAACAAAGATTAAGTCAAGTAAAATCCAAAGTCCAGATGGTGAAACGAAGCAAGATGAGCAGCCACACAAGCAGCACAAGAGAAAAGAGATGGAGAGTTATAATTGTAACTGTGGTGACCGAAAGTTTATATAGTGTCCTTAATGACCTGGTGCAGCAGGTGTGTGAGTGGATGGAGCCAGAGGAAAATGGAGGGAAAATGTTTTAAAGGAACTGGGAGGAGCTGAATAAAGAGTGAGTGACAGAGAAAAAGGTGGAGACAGGTGTGTGTGTTTGTGTGAAAGTAAAATTAACAAGATAGTGATGTAGAGAAACCCTGTTTCCTGTGTGTCATTTTTCAAACTTCCAGAATATTCTGGTGAAAGGCACCAAGTCGATGTCTGAATGATCAACTGGAAGTAAACCTGTGACCTTTGGTCTTGTTCACTTAATTAAATTAGTTACTTTTATTACAATTGCAAAATAAGTAAATCATGAAAGAAAAAAAAAAATATCAGAACTCATGTACAGTAGAGAATCAAGACCTTTATCTTCCTGGTTTAACTTGCAATGGGCTTCTTTAATCATTAAACAAGTTCATATGATCAGTAAACTCAGAAACTCACCACTGAATGTTGAAAACAGTTCATTTTTGAAGTAGTTGAAACTGGCGACATCTGCTGTTCAGATCTCTGTATTACATTTAAGTTTGGAAACTGTAAGTCCAAATAAAAGGGATGCTGGTAGTATAAATGTATCCAATAATGGCTGCATCACCAAATTAGATCATTTTAACATAGGTTCGACTACTCTGAACAAGCAGAACAAGAAATGCATGTGATTTTCCAAACCATTGGAAAATCTGCATCACTGCTCATTTAAGAAGATGACGTTTTTTTCTTTGGTGTGTTGTGGTGAAGCAAGGGTTTGAAACATCTTTCCAAAGAACAGGCTATTAAAAGCTGGTATTGTGCCAAGCTGTCTGTTTTGATCATCGCTAACAGTAATTCTAAGGAACAAACCCTCAAATTGTGCTGATAGAGGAGGTTAAGTGTTGAAGCTACATCTGGTGCAAGAAGGGACCTTCATTATAAAGTTGATGAAATGAAACAAAATAAAAAACAACTGTAGCTCACTCGATAGACTAGAAACCTTCTTTTCTGTTACAACCTCAGCCATTTTTGTTTCCCCCTGAAACACACACTCCTAACTCACATAATAGCTAAATAGGATTAGGATCAGCATTTAGAAAAAAACAAACATAAAAACTTTTTTATTAACACTAATCTCTTATACTTTACATCACGTAAATGTTCTTTCGTCATCGAGCTTATATCCAGGTCATTATCAACATTGTTTACTGAACAAGCTCATGTCGTTTTGATGGAGTGGGTACGTCTTAAATTAATTCATACATTTAACTTGGTCCAACGTGCCATGACTGGCCAACGAGTTCTTTTTTTCACTTTTAGTCTGTGCAAAAATAAAACCTTTAAAGTCTGAAGCTAAACTTTATTCCTGCAGAGAACAACACAACTTGATGTCTAAACCTGTACTGGTTGTGTTTTAATATCTATTCACTTTGTGTCAAAGTGACAACAACTACATCATAATAAATAAGAAGCAGAAACAGTTTGTACCAAGTAATTTATTATTACTTTACAAGTTATTATTATTTATTTAATGACACACTTTGCTGTCTTTTCTCCTAAAGCAGATTTTCATTAGCCTTCATTACATTATACATTCTATTTACTCTACTGTAAATAAATCTATAAACACCAACAAACACGTCCTTTGTACATATTTCTGTTTTAGTTTTGAGCTTTTATCTTTGCGTTCCTCCAAGTTTCCCACAGTGAAGCAGTCCCACCAGCAGCAGCAGCAGAGCCACCATCACTATGGTGGAAGCCGTTCTTACGATCAGCAGAATATAAAAGAAGTGGTCGGAGCAGAGACAAGTGTCTCTGTGAAGATTATCTGCTAGAAGATTATTACACAAAACAATTGAGATAGGTTAACAATTCAATTCAGTTTAACAACATGTTTAACTCTACTGTCTTTAATGTTTGTGTCAAGAAGAACATACATATATTTCATTTTGGCAGTAAAACATAAAACATAATAACATAATTGACAAATTTAAAGCAATGGCAAAGTCAATGTTAAAATCTGCTGGCAAATATTCTCTCAACAATGGCATGAAGATAAAAACTCCACAGAACACATTCTGTGTCTCTTAAATTAAAATTAAATTTGTTCACTATAAGAAAAAAAAGTTAAAATTGGAATAATTGAAAATTACAATTCAGAACTTAATCTGTAATAATTTATATAAATGGTGTCATTGCCACCATAATGCTCAACACTGTCTAACAACGTCAAAGACAAAAGTGTTTATAGTGGTTAAACTTGCTAGGTCTTTTGAATTCCTGTTGATATCTTTTAGCTTACCTGGTCTTTTTTTGTAGGGTGTATTTGAGTCCTCAGATTTTGACACTGAGACATGATGACTCTGGATCTGCACTAAAATTTTAAATAAAATTCTATGAATTTAGTGTTTTTGTGTATTTTAAAATATACTGTTAGTGAAATAATGGCAGTGAATAGAACCAAATATAACAAAAACAAAACCATTTTCAACTATTTTTTACACAGTAAAACTGTGTTTTGATATTTACTGTCTCACCTTTGACTAACAGTTGTTTCTCCGGCGATCCTCCAGCTCCAGAGATGCACATATAGAGTTCATCAGACTTAGAAACACCGTGGATGATCAGTTCTCCTGTAGAGCTGCTGTTGATGCGCTTACCATCTATATAAAAATCAGCTTGGAGGTGAAAGGGATTTCTTTGATTACTGCAGCGCAAAGTCACAGTTTCTCCCTCAGTCACAGGAAGAGCAGGACTCTCCAGTGTCACATCACCTGAGCAATGGTATAAAAGAAATATACATGTTGTTTATTTGTTTACAGTTATCTATCCCATGCATTTGATGTTCTGGTCTACCACACAACATTCTATATGTTTCTTCATGTTTACCAGAACTGTGTATCTTTAGGTTTGACTGGACAGTCACAGGGCTTGCTGGTGATTCTCCAGCACCAGAACGACATTTGCAGAGGCCCTCATGAGACTTGGAAACAATGTGGATGACCATGTTTCCTGTGAAACCTGTCATGATAAGGTGGTCATTTTTAAAGAAATCAGCTGTGGGGATGGGAAGTCTCTTTGTTTCTACAGCGCAGAGTCACATTATCTCCCTCCATCACAGGAAGTACAGGACTCTCCAGGATCACTGGACCATCTTATGAAAGATGAATTACAGAGCACATAAACAGAACTACTGTAATAAATTGTAATTGTAGTGAGAACATGAAATTACACTAAACATACCAGTGACAGTGATGTTGACAGTGTTGCTTCTTTTTCCATCTTCACTTTCACAGCAGTATTCACCACTGTCTCCGACAAAGATATAGTCAATGGTGCAGTTGACTCTTGATGTATCTATGTAATTTGGAACAATGTTCTTGAGGGTCATCACTTTGAGTCCAGCAGAGAAATTAAACCCCTTACAAATAAATATTAATGTTTCATATTCAAAGAGCTGAAGACTGTTTGGAATGATGTGAAAATATATACATGAAAAAAAGAGAGAGAGGGAAAACACAATTGTATTAGTATCAAAAAATATAGTTCACTGGAGTTTTGCTTGATCTTCAACAGCTGTTTCTTAAAGCTGAAATGTTAAACAGCTAGGCTCTGACTGATAAATTAGCTGAAGTCCAGTAGCTGAACAAAGTTTGAAGGAGCATATATGAGAGCAATATGTAGAATGTATGTGGAAACAAGATAATAAATTAGATTTCTGCAGTATTTGGTTATTATTATAACGAAATTGATTGTGTCACAAACATCAATATTATTCTGAATTACCTGTTTTGCTCCTATGTTTGAAATCATTATTATCTGTATAAAATGACTCTAAAAAAAATGAATGAAAATATAATATGAATGAAAGACTGAATGTCAAAAATTTCGAAATTGTACATGCCAACTGATTTTGCAGTGCAAAGTATGGTTGCACCTTGTACACAATCTATAACAGTGCTCTTATTCATCCTTCAGTAAGATGAGTTCACTGTTGGTGGACTGGAACCATAGAACAGCAGCTGTTACAAAAATGTTTTGTTCAAAGTTACATCCTTACCTCAATTCTTCTATTCATATCAGTGTTATGTGCGCGTTTGACATTCAACAAAATAACAAAATATATTTTTATTGTTGCCACTTTTGTTACTGGATAATAGTAATTCTGAATTGAACCCAAATTTAATTGCATTTAGTGTTAGTTATCTTAAACAACTGCTTTTCACAAAAACTATGTATGAAATATTAAGGTTGTGGTGATTACAATTTGGATAGGGGGAGGTTTAGACTTTTGCCAGGGCCTGTGATGGGAAACAAACACTTGTCTCCTGCATTGGACTGGACATGCTCAGCTGCCTTGACTTTCAGACCCACTAGATATAAGTCACAGTACTCTGTGCTTTAACTTTCAGTACCATATGAATGTTAGATGATAGAATAATCCAAAATGTATATAATTTTAAGATGCTAATCTAGATATACAGTGGCAAGAAAAAGTATATAAACCCTTTGGGATTACGTGGAATTTTGCATGAATTGGTCATAAAATGAGGAAAAACACAGTCTGCTGAAAATAATAGTACACAAACATTATATGTTTTCATGTTTTTATTGAACATAACATGTAAACATTCACAGTGCAGGTTGGAAAAAGTATGTGAACCTGGCTAACTGGTTGACCCTTCTTTGGCATAACCTAAAACAAACGTTTCCTGTAGTTGCAGATCAGACCTGCACAATGATCTGGCAGTAATTTTGGACCACTCCTGTTCACAAAACTGTTTCAGTGTACAGTAGCAATACTCTTGGGATGTCTAGTGTGAATTAAGGTTATGCCACAGCATTTCAATCAGGTTGAGGTCAGGACTCTGACTGGGCCACTGCAGAAGGCGTAATTGTTCTGTTGAAGCTAATCGTTTGTTGAATTACTTGTATGCTTTGGATCATTGTCCTGTTGCATCACCCATCCTCTGAGGAGCTTCAGTTGGGGACAGGTGGTCTTACGTATTCCTGCAAAATGTCTTGATAAACTCTGGAATTCATTTTTCATCAATGACAACAATCTGTCCAGGCCCTGAGGCAACAAAGCAGCCCCAAACCTTGATGCTCCCTCTGCCATATTTCTCAGCGGGGATGAGGTTTTATTGTTGGTGTGCTGTGCCTTTTTTCTCTACACATAGTGTTGTGTGTTTTTTCCAAACAACTCAATTTTGATTTCATCTGTCCACAGAATATTTTGCCAGTAGTGCTGTGGAACATCCAGGTGCTCTTTTGCAAACTTCTAACGTGCTGCAATATTTTTTTTTTGACCAGACATTGGCTTCCTCTGTGGTGTCCTCCCATATACTCCATTCTTGTTTAATGTTTTCCTTATTGTAGATGTGTCAACAAAAATGTTAGCATGTGCCAGAGATTTCTGTAAGTCTTTAGCTGACAGTCTAGGATTCTTCTTTACCTCATTCAGCATTCTGCGCTGTGCTCTTGCAGTCATCTTTATAGTGCAACCACGCCTAGGGAGAGTAGCAACAGTGCTGAACCTTCTCCATTTCTAGACAGTCTGTCTTACTGTCGACACATGACCATCAAGGCTTTTGGAGATACTTTTGTAACCCTTTCCAGCTTCATGCAAGGCAACAATTCTTGATCGTAGGTGTCACATGTATAGGGTTGGACTCCATTGCCAGAGATGAGACTCGAAGCAAAGTGAAATAGAAAATGTCACAGGTTCGGCTGGATGTTGAGATAATAGTGGGTGGGGGTGATCTGGCAAGGTGAGCCATGGAGCACATCCGGTGCAACCTCCAAGATGGCGAGAGACAAAGTGAACAGTAGCACTACACCAGAGTCACAAGGGCAGGCCAGAAATCAAGTGTCAATGGGCAGTCCAGATCATACACAGAGTGGCTGTACACCAGGGGCTAAGGCAGAGCAGCTGAGGTCTAAACACAGTCCGGGTCATACACAGAAAACAGTTCAGAGGGAAGCCCAAAATACAAAACAGAATGCAGTCCAGGTCATACACAGCAAGCTAATACGAAGAGAATCCAGTATCCACAACAGAAAACAGTCCAGGTCAAAACAGAGGGAGGTCCAAACAGAAACAGAACAGAAGGGGGGAAACCAGGGGTCAGAACAGGAAAGAAAAATTCCCAAAACACAAGGAGCAGGCGGTGGCAGGGTCAGGTCAGGGAAATCCGGTAAAGGGTAGACAAGAACAAGAAAATGCTATATGCTAGATAGTAATAATCCTCAACAAGGCGTGAGACTATAATCCCAAAAAAGTCAAAGTCATTTTATTTTCTGTACCTGTGTAGTGAAAAAGTCCCAACATCAACCCAGCTGCACAAAATGTGGTGACACAGTAAAAATACATAAATAAATAATTAAATAAAACATAAACGTAATAAAATTGAAAACAAAACAAACAAAAAAATCACTACAGATCACTCTGTATTTTGATATAATAATAAAAAGTCATAACATCAGATCTTGAAGACTGTAGACTTGTCATATTTGTTTACTTGCATGGTTGCAATTTTTATTTAGTTTTAATGTGATACATTTACATTTGCTGTTTGTGTGAACATGGGGGGATATTATTATTAATTTATATACTCATTTACAATCAGAAAAATAACTCTCTCGCCTTCTGTGTCGGCTTTAGTTTGAATGAATATATTTAACCATACCCTTAGAAGCTAACCACAGAAAGTCAGTTAAAATGCTGCAGCAGCTCTTTTCTTGTAAACAGCGTGAGAAAAAAGTGCAGATGGAACAAGGTGGTTTAACTGATGCGCTTTTCTAAACCACTAACATTTTAAAAATAGTCTCTGATAACAGCTTAAAATGAGACAGAGATGCAAATTTAATGTAATCTTTTATTCTTACATGACTGGAAATACAAGCTTAGCTTTTGTTTAATTAATCATAATAAAAAAAAATAAAAATGAATAATAAAACAATATAATAAAATACTGAATCTCACAAATTATGAGAACTGCACATGCTAACTAGTTTAGCAGTGCAAAGTATGGTTGCACTTTGTTAACAGTCTGTAACAGGAATTTAATTCATCCTTGAGTCAGATTTGTTGGCTGTTTGTGGCCTGAAAACATAGAACAGCAGCTGTTGCAAAAATGTTTGTACAGAGTTATATCAGTTTCATGTATCCATGTGCGGATTTAATCTTGTTATTGCAACATAATGAGGACCAAAACAACACATTTTTCTTACATAATGAGGACAATGATTTTTGGGGATGCCGATCCTCACAACATCAGAGAGTCTATCTGTCTATTCATTTAGAGACATTATTAAATAAGTTTCCATCCCACATATTAATAGACAGGTTTGTGTGCGTGTGTGTGTGTGTGTGTGTATGTATTTGGATTCTGTTCATCTGGTATTTCATGGATGAAATGTGACATTTATCAAGACAGAACTAATCTATACTTCCTTTGCCATTTCTAGTTGGCCAGTTGTCTGTCCCGCATTTCATAGATGAAACGTGACATTCATCAAGTTAACTCATCTGTACTTCCTTTCACATTAGTAGTTGGCCACAGTGATGATATTTAAAGACTGCAGCAACTCTATACTGGTTAACAGAGTCTTCAGACATGTGAACAGACAGAGCAGATTGAGCAAATTGATTTAATTGTTACACTGCAATAAATGTCTTACTTAAAATAGACAAATGCATGGTTTACTTCCTCTGTTTTCTGGTCTTTTACTATAACTGAGATGAGAATGATTTGTATTAATATTGCAATACAGAACAATGTTTTGGTCCAAATTAACCTCACATGTGTATATACTGTGGTTAGTGTTAGGGCTGTTCATTCTTTATGTACCCTTCTGGTTTCCTGCTGTTCCTTTACCAGCCCAAGAGCCATTAATAAAACTGTACTAAAAATTCTAATCACAATGAAGCCATAACGGAGGAGTGATGGTCTTTACGTAAAGCTGCAAATCTCTTAAATGTACACACGTTTTTTGATCATTTGTATTTTCAGTGACTGGAGGGGTTAATTTTTACGGTTTTGTTTCTCTTTACCACATCATTAAGATTTAACTACAAACTAAATACAATCTACACCAGCGTGATGCAACCTTTTGTGCTGTAAAGGTAGAAAACAAAGCAATAACTTTATTATAATGTAAAAATTATGTAAATCAAAACATGTACAAAACCTGTCCAGTGTAACACATTTCCTTTGTTCTTCAGCTTCTGCTTTCAGTGAAAAACACAACTGTCAACCTGATAAAAATAGAAATTGAAAATGATATAAGGTAAAGACATGTTAAGAGATTCATAATTTAATTTGAGTCAAAATGTTCTATTTTTAATAACTATAAATTTAGGATTAGTTATGTATTGTGCATAACAACCAGGTTTATATATGTTTATATCTTTATCAGGACAAAGCATGATAAAGTAAAATTTATTGGATTAGCTTGGATTAACTACTAAGCTTAATAATTGTAATTACTGTGTATAATCCACCTAAAGTCAAATGGTAATTATTTTGTATGCTTCACAAACAAAATAATTGTTACATTACCTTATTCCTACAAGCAACAACAGCATATGTTGCCTTGTTAGGATCTGATACATCCGCATATCTAGAGACTGAGAAGTAAAGAAAACAAACAACCATTAACATGTAAATAAATAAACTAAATACATGTTCTCTTGGAATATCATGTTATATATTAATGAGATCTGTGAATACATGTACCAATGTACAAAATATTAACAGAATTGTAGTTACATTTTATAATATTTCTTATTGAAATTGTTATATTTGCTTGTATGAAAGTTGGAAAAGCTATGTTTATTAAATTAACCAAAATGAATATCACAATCAAAAGGTTCTTAGAAATTAATTTTCCATTGTTCTACTGTCCTATTACAGACCTTTAGTCATTGTCTTTTCAAATTCAAACATATCTGTACTACAACCCTTACAATAGCAGTAGACTGCACCAAGCATTTTTGAAAGGTGGAGGAGTTAGAAAACTTTAGTTTAACTAGTCTGGTCTAAAAAAAACATTTTTTTTTTTTTTAACTTGAATATTATTTAATTTCAACACATTGTGTTAACATACCATTCTGATTCCTCTCTGTTGTAACAACACTATACGTCACATCTACATTTTCTTCTCTAGAACCTGAAATATGAATAAACACACTGTATTAATTAACACTTACAAGATTAATAGAAAACCAGTAAACAGTTTGATGTAAGACAACTTGTTAGCAACTCCAGCATGATGCTGGATGTGTTTCATGTACATAAACCTTGGCTTGGAATAAACAGTGTAAAGATATAATGGGAAGACAATTTATAGATAATACATGTAGGAAGAAATTACATTTTCAATTACGATGAGATTCACATAAGTGTACCTTAAAGCCTAGTTTCTAAACAATGTGTTTTCTGTACCTCTGCGTTTCCGACATTGACGTAGTCCCACCAGTAACAGCACTACAGCCACACACAATACGACAGAGACAATAGTCCCCAGGATCAAGAGCTGAATGGAGATGGGGTGGGTACGATCAGAAGGAATTTCATGACCAGCTTTAGGTGTTGCCAGTTGAGGTGTTGAAGTAATAGATGCTGTTAAAATACGAGTTTGACAGTTTAGCGTTTTATCCAAACATGTGAGTAGTTAACTGTTAATAAGAAATTCCTGAGGAAGTCACAATGAAGTTATGAGAAACTAATGAACTCAATAGATAGTTAGTTAATTCCAACTTAATTTCAATAGAATTACATACGTATGCTTAATCAAGTTATTTCATATGTCAATGACGAACCTACATCCATGAGGTGTTATATTAATACATATTTTATTTTTTCAACACTTTTTGGCTTGTTGGCCTTTTTTTTCAATCTTTTATTTTTGTACTACATTTTATGTACTTGACTTTTTATGGGTTTTTCTTTACTGTATTATTGCTATTATTGTTCTTGCCTAAGTACTTCAGAATGAAAAAGTGCTCTATAACTAAAGATTGTTATTATCTAAGTCAAAGTCTACCCAGTCAATTCAAACCCCTTCTCTAACGTACATACACCAAATTGAACTTGAAAATGCATTTTCTTGCCAGTTCTTAAGGACCAAGAAGCAAAAATAAATGCAGTGTTAAACAGCAGTCTTGAAATAAATACAGTAAAGATCAGCTTTTCTCAAACTGCTTCAGAAAGGTGTTGATTCAACTGCACCATCACTTTAGAGGTAGTGTGTTGTGCTTCTGAACTGCAGCATACAGAGTAATGTGCTTTTGAATGAGGCATTAATGATAGAGGACTAGTTGATAAGGTGACTTTAAATAGTAACTGTTTACTCTGTAGTCTCTCCTTCTTTAAAGAATAATTAAATAAATAACTGTATAACATAACTACTAGTGTAAAGTGTTATCTAAAAAAAATGTTTTAAAACATTGAGAATGAGCCCGAACATTGTCACAATGTTATGAGTTTGTAAACCATCTAAACTCTTTCTACACTTATTCATATAAAAAAGGAAATAAAACATGAAACAGTCAAACTAAGGAGTTTACTTTAAATGTGACTGTTTTCAGTTGGTAAAAATTTATTACTTTTTTAAAGCTTCAAAACTGTACCAAGCCTCTGTGCAGAGCTTCAGTACAAAGCATCATCTGAATAACACCAACTCACCAGTGACAGTCAACCTGCTCTCCAGTGATTCTCCAGCTCCAGAGATGCTGCACTTGTAGAGTCCTTCAATTGACGTAGAAACACCGCGGATGATCATCTCTCCTGTAGAGCTACTCTCCATGAAGAAACCATCTTTATAGAATTCAGCAGTGATGTTTGAAGGAGTCTGTTTCTTTCTACAGCTCAGAGTCACATTATCACCCTCCATCACAGGGAGAACAGGACTCTCCAGGATCACAGAAGCAGCTGAACAACAATTGATTTGGAAATTATAATCACGCTAAATAGGCAACAAAGCTGAGCAGACATTTCTAATATACTACAGAAATACATCTTCCAAACTAAACTAAATTGTGGCAAAATTTTGGACAAATGAACTGCATGTTTTACTGTTTACATACCACTGACAGTGATGTTAACAGTTTTACTTCTCTTCACTCCTCCCATTTCACACCAGTACTCTCCACTGTCAATTCCTGGATATGCAGTTTTAATCTCACAAGGTCCTGTTGATGTTTCCCAGGTTGAAGCACATATTATAACAACTCCCTTGATCTTCCTCATCACTCTCCATCCAGTCAGTCCATTCAGTCCTTCACAGCTGACAGTGAAGGTCTCATAGGCAAAGTGCTGCTGTCTGTTTGGATCAACCTGAGGAAAACCTGCATCTGAGACACATAGAAATAGATGTATTAAATATATGTATTTTATTAAATTATGTTATCAGAAATTAAATATTTTGAAATCCCCATTAACCAAATGTTTACTTTATTTGTATATGTTTTTGAACAGGAACTAATGGATACTATAACAATGACATTTATAAACTACTTCCTTATGTCTAACAATGTAAAATTAATGCTTTATAAAGGATGTATGTACTCATGTACTCAAGTTATTTGTTATGGTCAATGGTTTGCAGTCATTTTAAAGCAAGACTTTTGAATGGTAACTTTTTATCGCTCAACCATCGAGAGCATCTTGTCCTACTGCATCACAGGGTGGTTTTCCAACTGCACTGAAGCAGAGCGGCAGAGACTCCAAAGAGTGGTAAAGACAGCGCAGAGGATACTCAGCTGCCCTCTCCCCTCCTTAAAGGACATTTACCTGTCACGTTGCCTCAGAAGAGTGAACAGTATCACCAATGACTCCCTCTGGCAGGAGGTACAGGTCCATCAAAACCAGGACAAACAGACTCAGAAACAGCTTCTTTCCACAAACAATCACCATACTGAACACACACATACACTAACTACACCCCACTCTGACTTGACTTACATACAACTCTATTCCACTCCCAATGGACAACTTCTGTGTGCAATACAGCTGCTACAATTTCGTTGTATTCCGTAAATTGTCACTAGGTCCTCAGAAGCTAGTTTTAAAATTACAATAGTTTCTTTATTTCCAAGCGGCTGATCATGTTACCTACCATTTTCCAGAGAATAACTGAAGTGAATCTGTGGAACCAGTAGCAATGACACAATCACTAAAGAGAGAAATGTATCATCAGTTAAGCTGTTTAAAAACTCCATGTGGCATATTAACAGTGTTTTTACCATCAAAAACCATAAAACTACCACTAAAACAGGAATTACATCAGTTCTTAACAAACAACAATCAGCACTTAACAACAATATTTCACTATAAGTGAAATTAAAACATTGATTTCAGAGTCAAACTGTCTCAGTACTCACATTGCCTGACAGTTGGAGCCTTCATGTTGTGTTGTTGACTGAGTGAAAAACAGAGGACATAAAATGTAGGTGGGATCCACCTCTTCCTCTGTGTTTGATGGTAAAGCTAAAAGACTGCAGTTCATTTACCACAACTATTGTTCCCACAGGCATTCACACTTAGAAGCTGCATGTGTATTGTCTTATCTGATACAATGTAAAGAACGCCTTTTTAAAATAGACCACACGTCTGTTGAGTATGTGGTTTATTGTTCTACCATGTGGTTAACAGCTGAGGTAAAAATAAGCATGTAATCTAACAGGTTTTGCAGCCATGTTACCATTACTCCTCCTAAGTTAATGAATTAACATCATATGTCTTGATTTTTGATGTCAGTTTTTTTTTGTCATAAAAAACTGTGGTGTAAATAACATTTCTCTTGCCTTTGCCAGTCATTCTCTAAAGGCCACAATAGGAAATAACTGTACTCAAAACCACTTGTTTTCACTTCACCATTTAATCCTTTGCCCTAAAAGTCTAAATCCCCAAATAAAGAGCTAACCTTACTTAACTGAACGTATCTGTGTCTTCTATGATGAAAATGTATGTACATACCTAAAAGAATACATAGCATTAAGGTTAAACTGTCAATGGCACAATGTGTCCTGTCTTTTTAAAATGACCACTGCAAAGTAGCTAAAAGGCAACATAGCAGATACTCTCCTCTATATAATAAAGTTTGAACAGGACATAAATGATGAATGGGAGAATGTTCGGTTCATTTTGTATGATCCAATTCGAATCTACCCTAAATGCACTGATTACCCATTAGACAGGTACATACCTATAATCTGCATCATACATTATAAATAAACACTAAGCTAATATACAAATTACACAGAATTTCTATTGCAGTATGTGTTCTGTTCTGAAATGAGAAACTCATAACAATGTCCATCCAAACAGATAATAAGATACATAAACCTGTGACACCTCCACAGTCCCACACTGCCCTCTGCTGTAAATCAGCCTCATATCACTGTCTAACACGTGTATGACACAGTGTGGGGTGGTGTGTAAATCTAAAGGCTGGTATCCTGTGCCTGAGCTGTTGTGGCTGGACGCTGAGGGAAAGATCCTCTCTGCTGGACCTACAGAGACAGTCAGAGGTCCTGATGACCTCTATACTGTCAGCAGCAGAGTGACTGTGGAGAAGAGACACAGCAACAACATCATCTGTAGAGTCCAACAGAAAAACATCAACCAGATCAGAGAGACACAAATACAAAAATGGTTTATTGTGGTCTAAACACTTCAGTTTTGAGTTTTTAATCAGTTTTCAGATTTTACTTAGACATTTGATTATACACTGTGGTTGGTTTATTATTTGACATAATCTCTTCATGGTTCAATCTAGTTTTACAATTAGAAGTATCATCAGCTTGCTTCTGTCTTTATGTCTGTTCTAATATTTAGTCCAAGTGAAAAATAAAACGCATGTAAAAAGTTCACTATCCCATGAAGTCTCAAGTTATCAACCTGTATCTTTGACAATTATATCAACATGATACTAACATGAACACATTATTAGAAAGCCAAACACTATTATTTTGTTGGACCACCTTGAACCTTGACTACTACTATATGAGCTCTTTTTGTAAGTAAGTGAGTCCATTTCTGCAAATAAAATATAACAAAATTTTGTTACACTTGTAACACTTTGAAAAGACTTGCTGGTCCCAGATTATCGTGACCACTGCAGATTTCTATCTTCAACCCGTTTCACATTTCTATAGCAGTTAGTCGTTCTGAGAATCTTAAATTATTATTAACAGTTTATGTCGAGTCTAAGTAAAACAACATGTAAGATATGACTTTTTCAAATACGCAAATAAGTAGTTTAATGTTTTACTAGAATAGCTGCTTTCAGAAAAGCAGAAAGTATATAAGCTTCTGTAGCTACTTTACCAATGAAACCTGCCACAGTCTGTGCTGCAACAACAATAAAGGGTGGTGTGGTTATTGCAACTAAAGGCGGGTATGATGAAAATGTAATTCATAACCAAATTAACAACAGCAACAACAGACAAAATGCATGGTTATTAGCATGCTGACTAGTTCAATATTCTCCTTACTATCATTTATTTTTGTGTAATTCAAGTTTCCCACAGTGAAGTAGTCCAACCAGCAGCAGAAGCAGAGCCACCATCACTATGGTGAAAACAGTCCTCAGGATGAGATAAGTATGACAGGAGTGGTCTGAGGGGACATCAGTCTCTGTGTGAACTGCTGCAAAGACAGTGAAACAACATGAAACAGTCAAACTCCTCATATAATAATGTTACTGATGAGTTCAAACACTTTACCTGTGACTGTTTCCAGTCGCTGTTCATCTGTTAGAACAGAGACAACAAGAAAATATTGTTTATTACTTTTGCTAAGCTTAAACATTTTTCTAAACCCCTCTGGAGAGGTTCAGTCTAAAGCTTGTATGAGTAAAGTCATCACTCATCCACAGTCTCACCTGTGACAGTCAACCTGCTCTCTGCTGATTCTCCAGCTCCAGAGATGCTGCACTTGTAGAGTCCTTCATCAGACTTGGAAACACCATCGATGATCATCTCTCCTGTAGAGCTGCTCCTTATGAAGAAACCATCTTTATAGAATTCAGCAGTGAGGTTTGAAGGAGTCTGTTTCTTTCTACAGCTCAGAGTCACATCATCACCCTCCATCACAGGGAGAACTGGACTCTCCAGGATCACAGAGGCAGCTGATGGTGATCAACATGAATATGTGTCATGAATGTTTAACACTGAAAATACAATACAAATCAAAGTGAGTGTTGATATTTACATACCACTGACAGTGATGTTAACAGTCTTACTTCTCTTCACTCCCATTTCACACCAGTACTCTCCACTGGCAATTTCTGGATATGCAGTTTTAACCTCACAAGGTCCTGTTGATGTTTCCCAGGTAGAAGCACATGTTTTAACAACTCCCTTGATCTTCCTCATCACTCTCCATCCAGTCAGTCCATTCAGTCCTTCACAGCTGACAGTGAAGGTCTCATATTCAAAGTGCTGCTGTCTGTTTGGATCAACCTGAGGAAAAACTGTATCCGAGACATAAGGAATGAGATGTAATAAGATATATATATATATATATAATTTATATATTGAATATCTATTGTTCAAATGTGTATTGTAAGGAAGTCACCTTGCAGTGACATATGACTTTAACCTTAGAAAGGTTAGAAATCCAATTTATTTATCGAAAATGCTTACATTATTCATTGTTCCCATAATACTAACAACAATTTTGAAAATGTACATTTGCGCAAGTTTAGCTGAGGCTGTGCAACTTGACACAAAAAAAAAGATCATGTAATTACCTTCATCCAGAGAATAACTGAGGTGAAGTTGTGCAAACAGCAGCAACAACAAATGAATAACTGCAGAGATAAAAGAGTTTTGTATCACATATCTATCATATCTTATATTAGTTTTATCTTGAGTTAAGCACTTTACCACTTGCTATAACTTTGTCATTGGATAATGATAAAATGCAGCTCATTTTATTTGTAACAAACGTCGGTCATCAACTGAAGATTATTTCACTATATGTGAATTTAAAACAAACTGTCTCAGTACTCACGCTGTCTGAAGCAGAGAGCTGGAGTCTTCATCTTGTCTTGCTGCTGACTGAGCATCAGAGTGAAAAACAGCGGAAGTAAAATGTAGGTGGGATCCTCCTCTTCCTCTGTGCATGATGGTAAATGTAGATGGAAGAAATTCTGCTGAAGCCATGTCTATTTTGATATCTGCTGTTTAATCACCCTGTCAGACATGCCTGTTTTTAATATTAGTTCCTCTCTTATGTATATGTTTAAATAGGTTCAGTTCACTGTGGGTATGAACTTCCTGTATCTTCTTGTGACTGAGACAACATTACAGTTAAATGACCATTGAGTCTCTAAAATTTGAGGTTTCTAAATGAACATGAAATTCCTACATTCAACACTTTCAACGTATCTTGAAGGTTACATTTCGAACTAATTTTGTTGGTACAGAGTGAAAAACCTATAACTATTCTTTCTAAGTATGCTGTTATTCAACCCATTGTAATCATCAACTGGAGACAATCTAACAATTCTGTTATCACTAGCTCACATACAAAGAAATAATTTAAAAAAAGACACTGCAGTTCATATACCACAACTCTCGTTTCCTAAGGAAGACACATGTAGAAGCTCAACTTATAAAATTCTAATGTGGAGTCTTATCTAAAAACCTGATAGAAGATACATCTTTTTAAAATGGACTACACGTCTGTTGAATATGTGGTTTATTGTTTTACATTTCATGAGCCGAAGTAAAAATAAGCAAGCAGCAGAAGTACAGTAATTCTAACAGCTTTTGTGGCCATAATCTAATTTGGTCGGTGAAGATTCTCAGTCACTACAAGACACAAAATCAGTCCCTGTGTAAACAGCTGCGAAGACAGTGGAACAACATCTTCAAACGGTTGAATTGTGTGTTACTCTGGTCCTCTCTGGTTATTCTTTGACCTCTCACTGATTATTTGGACTCTGATGATGTAGCATCTCTGACTAATATTCGGAGGATATTCAACTTAGACTTGTGCTACTGTGCGTCTTAGCCTCTGCTCCCAGGACACAAGTCAGGAACCTGTTCTTTGCTTTCAACCAACTTTGCACAAACAACCACTACCCACCTGGAGGTCTTACTGTGTTTCCAGTCCAGAACCAGATCAAAATTGATTTGCTTAGTTAGTTCTTTTAAGTTCACTTATCTTTACAACATGTGCAAAACATGGTGCAGAGCTGCTGCACCCTCATATTCAAAAGGTAATTTGAGGTGGTTTGGACATCTGATCAGGATGAATGAAGTCTCTTGTCATTGGAGATTTTCAATGTGACTGCTACGATTTTGTTGTGTCACATTCAACAGTTAATTCCATTGTAGTTTTCCAATTGATTTGAGATAAAGGCAGTTTCCTGGGTCTTATTTTAGGTGAAGTAAAACTCCTACTGATGCAGTTTCAGCACAAACCTCATGGATATTCTGGTGAAAGGCATAAAGTCGATGTCTGAATGCTCAACTAGAAATAAACCAGTTACGTTTGGTCTTGTTTAAGTTAATTAGATCAGTTACTGTTATTACAATTGCAAAAGAAATAGATCATAAAAGAAAAAAAAAAGATGTCAGAACTCATGTACAGTAGAGAATCATGACTTTTCTTTTCTACCTGGTTTAACTTGCAATAAGTTTCTTTAATCATGAAACCAATGATCAGTATTATTCATTTCTAGTGATGGAGGAACTCAAGTGCTCTGCACCACTGAATGTTGAAACATTTATTTTTTTTTTAAAGTATTTTTGAAGTAGTTGAAAATGGCGGCATCTGCTGTTCAGATCTCTGTATTGCATTTCCGTGTTGACACTGTTAGTCCAAATAAAAGTGATGCTGTTTGTGGACATGTATCCAAAAAAAGCTGCATCATCAAATTAGATCATTTTAACATTGCTTCTACTACTCTGAACAAACAATTAGAAATGCATGTGATTTCAAAACCACTGCAAAATCTGCTTGTTTGTTTTTTTTTTGTCTTGTGTGTTGTGGTGAAACAAGGGTTTGAAACATCTTTCCAATGAACATATGCTTTTAAAACCTGATACTGTGCTAAGCAGTCTGTTTTGATCATCACTAACAGTAATTGCAGAGAACAAACCCTCAAATTGTGCTGATAGAGGTGGTGAAGTGTTGAAGCTACATCTGGTGCAAGAAGGGACCTTCATTATAAAGTTAAGAAAACGAAACAACTGTAGCTCACTGGATACTGAACTAGAAAACTTATTTTCTGTTCGAACTTCAGCTATCTCCTGCAGAAACACACTCCTAACTCATATTAGCTAAACTATTTTAATATTTATGAGATTTACTGTAGAAAAAAAGAAACAAAAAGACTTTACTTTAATACTAAGCTTTTATTTAAATTATATAAATGTTCTGTTATTCTAAACCTCATTCCTACACAGAACAATATTTTATGTCTAAAATGGATTCCAACCAGTGATCTCATGATTGGTAGACAACTGCTCTACCTCATGCTCAACGGCCACCCCCAAATATTTCATATCTATAGAGCACCTTGAAAAGCAATTAAAGGTCTATTTGTCTTTTAATCTCACATACATTTTGTGAGTGCATGTAAATAAAACTCTAGAGAAGACAAACAACTTGTTATCATTTATTTAATGAAACACTTTGCAGGCTTTTCATTACATTATAGATTGTATTTACTCTACTGTAAATAAATTTATAAACGTCACCAAACGTGTCCTTTGTAAATTTCTCTGCTTTAGTTTTGAGCTTTTATCCTTGCGTTCCTCCAAGTTTCCCACAGTGAAGCAGTCCCACCAGCACCAGCAGCAGAGCCACCATCACTATGGTGGAAGCTGTTCTTACGATGAGCAGGATATAAAAGAAGTGGTCGGAGCAGGGACAAGTGTCTCTGTGAAGATTATCTGCTAGAAGATTATTACACAATAGAATTGATATAGGTCAACACCATGTTTAACTCTACTGTCTTTTATGTGTTTGTCTAGAAGAACATGTAAAGAATGTAGGTAGTAATACATAAAATATAATAGACAAATTTAAATCTCGATGGCAAAGTCAATATTAACATCTGCAAATATTCTTTTAACAATAGCATGGCAGTAGAACTTTTGCATTCCTGCTGATATCTTTTAGCTTACCTGTTCTGTTATTGTAGTTTGTTTTTGAGTCCTCATATTTTGTCTCTGAGGCATGATGCTTCCGGATCTGCACTAAAATTTTAAATTAAGTTCTATGAATTTTGTGTTTTTGTGCGTTTCAGGAATTTGCACTGATTTACTCTCAAATATTGGATGTATATACTGTATAGGAGTGAACACAACCAAATAACAAAAACAAAACCATTATACAGCCACACAGAGGTGCTGTGGAAATACAATGAAATTTAAATGATTTTTTACAGAGTAAAACAGTGTTCTTATATTTACTGTCTCACCTTTGACTAACAGTTGTTTCACTGCTGATTCTCCAGCTCCAGAGATGCACTTGTAGAGTCCTTCATCAGACTTAGAAACACTGTGGATGATCAGTTCCCCTGTAGAGCTGCTGTTGATGTGGTTACCATCTTTATAGAAATCAGCTTGGAGGTAAAAGGGATTTCTTTGATTTCTGCAGCGCAAAGTCACAGTTTCTCCCTCAGTGACAGGAAGAGCAGGACTCTCTAGCTTCACATCACCTGAGCAATGGTATAAAAAAATAATTAAAAAGGTTCTCAATCTGTTTACAGTTATCTATCCCATGCATTAAATGTTCCGGTCTACGACACGACATTTCACACGTTTCGTCATGTTAAGCAGAGCTGTGTATCTTTAGGTTTGACTTAAGAAGGCAATTAAAATGAAAGATGTCTTCTCCTCTGCAGTATTTACCTGTGACAGTCAAAGGGCTTGCTGGTGATTCTCCAGCACCAGAACGACATTTGTAGAGGCCCTCATGAGACTTGGAAACATTGTGGATGACCATGTTTCCTGTGAAACCTTTCTTAATGAGGATGCCATTTTTATAGAAATCAGCTGTGGGGGTGGAGGAAGTCTCTTTGTTTATACAGCGCAAAGTCACATTATCTCCCTCCATCACAGGAAGTACAGGACTCTCCAGGATCACTGGACCATCTCATGAAAGAAGAATTACAGACAACATAGAGGTTGAGGTAACATACATATAACTACTGTAATTACTGTAAATTCAGTGAGAACATGAAATTACACTAAACATACCAGTGACAGTGATGTTGACAGTGTTGCTTCTTCCTCCATCTCCACTTTCACACCAGTATTCACCACTGTCTCCGACAAAGATATAGTCAATGGTGCAGTTGGCTCTTGATGTATCTATGTAATTTGGACAATTTGGAACAATGTTCTTGATGGTCCTCACTTTGAGTCCAGTAGTGACATTAAATCCTTCACAAATAAATGTTAAATCTTTATATTCAAAGAGCTGCAGACTGTTTGGAATGATGCGAAAACCTGTACATGAAACAAAAGAGATAGAAAAGAGTAAAAAGAAAAAGAAGAACTTAAAGCCTTTTGCTTCCAGAAAGGAATAAACATTATACAGACTCTGTTCTTGTAAAGCTTCTTTTGATCATTCTGTACTTTTCCAATAATTAGCAAATACCAATAATGATTGTTAAGGATTGTACCTTAAAATGACTGTGTGGTGGTCCTGTTTACTTGGAAAACACAAATTCCCCTTCTAAGTATTATAAATCACTATAAATGTCTCAAATTTGGATTCTGATCTGATCTGATTTGCACAAATTACAGTAGGTTACTCTGCAGAGACAGCTGTGAGGAAAGATTAGATCACTAGATATTATTAGTACCAATTTACATGGTTCAGTGGAGTTTTTCTTGCACTCCAACAGCTGAAGGCTCAACTTTTAAACAGACAAGTTATTTATGCTGAGTGTTACATTTTGTATTTGTTATTTACTGTGTATGTTATATTTTCCAGTGAATAACAGATAGACAAAGTATGAACATATAGGAGAGCAGGGAGAGAGAGAGCTGTGTGGAGAGAACTACTAGTACTATTAGTAGAACTTACATTAGTACTACTAGTACTAGTACTAGTAGGAGTATTAGTGTGAAAACATCAAATGTAAATGCATTATGTCAAACATGCAAAAGAAGAAGAAGAAGCAACAAAATGCAATGATTAACCAGAGAATATATTTGTATAATGTAAAAATAATAATGGAGCACAAAGATATGTAAGTGCAGTTAAATGATCGATTTTAACTTACTACCTTCCTGCACATTGTTGCTGTTTTCAACTTGAAGAATGAGCAGAAAGAAGAAATAAAACACTAGAGAGACAAGAGAAGACAGTTGCATGTTATAAATAAATATCTTTATATGTTCTGTAGAATGATATTGTTTTACTGAAATGCAAGTTCAGTAAATATCACAATCAATAAAATAAACCAGGGATTATTGCAAAAATCATTTTATTGTCCTCTATTCTACATATATTCTATTGTACTTGAGTACTTTTCTCAGCCACAACTAAATGTAACACACTGTAATAATAGAGTTTGAAGTTTAATAAAAGTTTGGTTACACATAATCTTTGTAAATTAATATTTTTAATCACATTTAAAATTATAAAATATTATATCATCTACTGTATGTACTATTATTGAATAATAATATGATAATTTATACTGTTCATTTAAATAATGTATTTTACTACATTGATCACATCAAATAAAAATGAAATTGATTTACCTAACTTAACCTTTAAGTAGATTTGAATTTTATGAAGATTTTTTATAGAAATACTTGAGATTTGAGATACATTTTAAATCCTTAATAAGAGTGGGGGCAGTACTCACACGATATATGATGCACATAGCTGTGACCTCCATGTTGTTTGCATGTGACTGACTAAGACTGAGTGAAAACATGAAGAAAGTATAATATATGTGAAGGACTTCCTTTCCCAGCAGTTTAGAGCACAATAACAGTTCTTTTTTTCTTTTTTGCCAGTTAGTCTTAGCAAACAAGATGTTTCAACTGAGCTTCTCAAGTGTCGAAAGGCAAAGAAGCTGTGTTGCAAAGAGCAAACTAGAAAAGTTAGTTTGTTGCTGGGTGGTTTGACCAATACCTGTAAATAAAAGTAAATATTTCCCCTCAGCTATCTATGTTTTGACTTTTCTTCTTTTTACAATCTACTCTGTAATCTGCCGTAAGTTTATGTTAGCCCATACTCTAATTACTTTGAGCATAAGATAAAACAAGAAATTTACCCCTTAACTAAATGGATGAATTGAGATAATTTTTTGTTTTCTTCTCTTTTCTTTTACTTTGATTTGATTTTGTCCAATAACAAATAAAAAAAAAAAAACCTTTTATAAATATACTGCAACTCTGCCAAAACAACAAGCATTATAAAATAGTCCATAAGCAATAATTAAATACATCTTTTTAAGCTTTACAAATGTATCAAAACAGAACACACTCAATGTGTATTTCAATGTAATAGTCAACACAAAGTCCCAACATCAGATCTGTACTAGCATTTACTGTTTGTGTGAACAAGGGCAGACATAAATAAGTGAATATGTGTTAATATGTTTATTAACCATTAAACAAATAATGGGCTCGCTTTTGTGTGTCTGCTTCAGGTCAAATTTATATATTTAACCATAATTTTAGAAACTAACCACAGAGAGTCAGTTGAAATACTGAGCTCTTTTCTTGTGAGAATAGTGTGAGAAGAAAGTGCAGATGGAACAAGGTGGTTTAACTGTTACGCTTTAATAAACCACTAACATTTTAAAAATATAAATCAGACATAATAATCTCTTAAGTGAAGTGAAAACGAAAACCGTGTCTTGTCATGTGACATCGTCCTAAAGATATGTCAATGATAATGTAAAATACGTGTAAAAATTATTGTAAAAAGCAACAATTAATCCAAGATAAAAATGAAATACGAGTCTAAATTGTACATGCAGACTGATTTAGCAGTATGGTTGCACCTTGTACACAATCTGTAACAGTGCTCTTATTCATCCATCAGTAAGATGAGTTCACTGTTTGTGGCCTGGAACCATGGAACAGCAGCTGTTACAGAAATGTTTTGTACAAAGTTACATTCTTACCTCAATTCTCCAATTTATATCAGTTCTATGTGCGCGTGTGATCTTGTTATTCTTACATAATGAGGATCAACATATACACAACGTAGAAAATGAGCACAATAATATGTGGGGACATTTAGCCGATCCTCACAATATCAAAGAGCATTTCTTTGTATTCAGACTTCAGAACAACACTCATGCTTTGACTAGACCAGAAATCTATCTGCCACATCTTTGGTATGCAACTGGTACACCTGATATCTATTTTAATCAATCTAGCTGTGTACACTACACTCGCCTGTAGTTTTACACTACTGGTCTATTTTTTTTTTTTTTTTTTAGGCAAATACATTTCACAGAAAACACCAAACACCCAACGTATTTCTGCAGATTACAGAAAAAATGCATTAAAAAAACTAAGCTGAAACAGTGTAGCTTTTGTACTTGGCATTTAATAAATTAACTTAAGCATAAAACATAAAGCTAAGTAATCCATACAGTCCTGCATCAAAAATGTCAGGTTTGTTATGCTCCGGTGACATTTACTGTAAACACTAAGTTGTTCTAATAAACAACATAATATTGAGTTAACACTATCAATACTCTTTCTTCTTTGTAGTTGTAACAGTATAGATCATCTTCATATATTCTGTTATATTTGCCTCTCAACTACCTAAAAATTAAAAGAAAAAAAAAATCAATGGGTAAAAATTAGAACTTCATTTGAATCAATTAGAAGATGTGTAGATAATTATTTTTATTTTCTTTTAACCATAAGTTGTTTATAAAC
Source organism: Anabas testudineus (assembly GCF_900324465.2). NCBI lineage: Eukaryota > Metazoa > Chordata > Actinopteri > Anabantiformes > Anabantidae > Anabas > Anabas testudineus. The sequence continues at coordinate 10,120,251 of NC_046627.1, forward strand.
AAGAACTGGTTCTTTAGCCTGAAATACAGTACTATTTAAAATTCTACTGTGCAAATATAGTATAGCTTACTGGCTTAATAAGATATGAAAAGAAAAAATTACCCCCTGTAATAAAAAATTTAACCCCGGTAATAATTTATTTAATTTCATTTTGTAAACCAGCAGCAGGGTCCAAAAAAGCTGACAAACTCAAATAAACACTACAGACGTCAGTACTACATAAATATTTTCTGGGGGATGCTGTACTATAATATGTAACTAGAAATTCATATCTAGCTTAGCAAAGACTAAGTGGTAGTGATACTGTATTTGTTACCTCATGTAGACTTACAATATTAATTTGGATTTATTGTTGCAACCTTTGGTGATAAACTTTAGGATATTAATCCTGAATTGAATTAGTTGTATTAATCCCAAAGAAGTCCCAACATCAGTAAAACTTAATAATGAAAGTCTCTAATTATATGCAATGAATTGCATACATGTTATATATTAGAATACTACACAGAACAAAGTCATTCATATTTATTTCTGTTGATGCACTTTACTATTGAATAAACAAACGTCAATCATCCTCTGTCTCACCTGTGACATTAAGCCAACTCTCTGCGGATTTTCGAGCTCCAGAGATGCTGCACTTGTAGAGTCCTACATCAGACACTACATTAATCTTCTTCTTCTCTTTCGGCTTTTCCCATCAGGGGTCGCCACAGCTACATTGATAATGTACCATAATACTAACAACACCAAATATATTTGACAAACTTGAAAATGTTATATATTAGCTAAGGCTGAAATACAGACATAAAGTCATGAAGAAAGGATGTGTGTGTATGTAACATGACACAAAATATGGACACTAGTGTTATTTTCCATGGGCAATTGATCTAGTAACTTTTATTTAATTTATTTAATTTAATGATGTGAAGTTGTGCAAACAGCAGCAACAACAAATTAATTACTGTTGAGATAAAAGAGTTTTGTATCATGTTTCAAAATGTAAATGATGATAATAATATTTTTAATATTTGTTTTATCTTGAGTTAAGCGGTTTACCCCCCGATCTAGCTTTGTCCTCAGATCATGATAAAAAGCAGCTAATTTTATTTGTAAGAAACATCAGTCATCAATTGAACATTATTTCACTTTAAGTGAATTTAAATCATTTCTTTCAGAGACAAACTGTCTCAGTACTCACACTGTCTGAAGCAGAGAGCTGCAGTCTTCATGTTGTCTTGCTGCTGACTGAGCATCAGAGTGAAAAACAGCAGACGTAAAATGTAGGTGGGATCCTCCTCTTCCTCTGTGCATGACGGTAAATGTAGATGCAAAAACTTCTGCAGAAGCCATGTCTACGTAAAGGAGTCCTGTTTTAATATCTGCTGTTGAATTTTCTTGTCAAAGTTTTCTTCAGGTATCAAACACTAATGTAGGTACCACAGACTGGATCATTTCATTAGTTTAAAGTACTTAAGAGCTTGTTCTTCCTTCCTCTTCTAGTAACTGAGGCAACATTACAGTTAAATTACTATTGAGCCTTTGGGGTTTCTAAACGAACATTGTTCTAACTCCTTCACAACTCAGACAAAACGTTTGACTCAATTTAAAGATGACAATCAACACTTTAGTCATAATTTAATTGTTTAATTTCAAACCCATTTTTGAGAGTAAAACTTTTGCAAGTGTTTCTAGCAAGTATTGGTATTCTTCAATATATATATATATATATATATATATATATATATATATATATATTGATTATTTAGGTTTTTTTTTTTTTTATCATCAGTTCAAATATAAATAAATCTGCAGTTCATGTACCACAACCATAGTTTCCACAGGCAGTCATGCTTAGCAGCTCAGACTATCACCAGCATATGTAAAGTTTAATCTAAAAACATGATCTAAGATACGCCTTTTTAAAATAGGTCACACATCTGTTGAGTATGTGGTTTAATGTTTTACCTTAAGGTCAACAGCCAAGGTAAAAATAAGCAAGCAGCAGACGTACAGAAAGTCGAACAGTTTTTGTAACCACTGGGGAAACCTGCCAAATGTGTGATGCAGTAAAATAAATTCTAATTGAATAAACAAAATAAAAAAAGTATAATAACAAGTTTACTATTCCCCAAGTGGTTTGGGGAATAGTGAGTAAAATTGGCAGAGCTCACTCAAAACCACCAAGTAAAACAGAACAAGCATGGTTAACATTATACTTTGAACACTCTCCTTTCATTTATTTTTATGCAGTACTAGTTTCCCACAGTGAAGTAGTCCAACCAGCAGCAGAAGCAGAGCCACCATCACTATGGTGAAAACAGTCCTCAGGATGAGATAAGTATGACAGGAGTGGTCTGGGGGAACATCAGTCTCTGTGTGAACTGCTGCAAAGACATGAAACAGTGTGTGTTACTGAAAAATGACATGACGATTCTTCATGACGATGACAATTCTTCAAATAAATGATTCAATAAGACACTGTAAGACACTAAGGTCAACATTATTCACCAAATTAAGTGGTAAAATCATTGCACAGTGTTAAAAACTGTTGTTACTTCTTTAGTTGAGTGAATCAACAGTCATCAGGTGCGTTTGCATAAAGGGGAAAAAGCTCAGCTCTGTCAAGCAGTGTCAGAAACCACTCTTTCAATATTAATCAATTAACATTAGTTATTACACTGTCATTTTAGTTTTTTTACGTGTTTTTTAACTGAATCAAACACAGTATTTGTATGAATAAGTCACCTTGGATGCAACCTCTGCTTCCAGCTTGTGCTCAAAGATTCTGGCTATTGCTTTGTACTGGAAGAAAACACGAGCATTTACTGCACTTTGCATAATGTCTTGTTGTCCCCTCACCTCACCTCAAAAGATCCCAGACAAAACCTTTTAATTCTGAGGTTCCACGATGGTGAATTGACTTACCAACCTCAGCACACTCTGCTGCTTCAATCTCAACTTTTAAAACATGCTGCTAATGGAATCTGAATCTTTCCCTGCACTTAAAGAAACCCCATGAAACTGAAATAGCTATTTCTTGAGCACTTTACTCTAAATGTAAATGTAGTATCTGAGTATTGAGCTCTTTATTATCTCACCTCTTCTGACACTCAGCCGGCTCTCTGGTGATTCTCCAAAGTCATAGATGCTGCACTTATAGAGGCCTTCATTACATTTAAAAACTTTTTTTATAGTCATCTCTCCAAAGGAGCCAGTGCCGATGAAGAGGCCATCTTTATAGAAATTTGCTATGTCGGCAGATGATGTCTTTTTGCTTCTGCAGCGCAGAGTCACAGCTTCTCCCTCCAGCACAGGGAGGACGGGAATCTCCAGGATCACAGAACCATCTGATCATGAAGAGTTACAGTTTGTCAAACATTAAATGTTCATTTATTTGTGATGAAAATGTCCAGATTGTTAATAATATTTAACTCTCTCAAAATACTGACAATATCATGAAACCTGGTTCCAAATAGGACAAAATATAGTCGCTCAACTTTGAACTAAAACCGGCAACTCTTTCAACAAGAGTCAAGTTTTAGAGATTAAGATTTCCTTACTTACTGGTTCCTGCGTTGCTCACATTAATAATCTATATGTTATTACAGTTTACATATTTTATAATCACTAAGTAATAAAAATGAATGCACATCATTTCTGACATTTAACTGTGTATGAACAGTGAACATACCAGTGACAGTGATGTTGACAGTGTTGCTTTTGTCTCCTTCTGTCGTCTCACACCAGTATTCTCCACTGTGTGATGGATAAACGGGTTTGATGGCACAGACATAAGGTGCTGTTGTCTCCCAATTACTGACGCACATGCCGACTTCTCCCTTGAGTCTCCTGAACACCTTCCATTCATTCGTGCTGTTAGAACTCTCACAGTTAAAAGAGATGGAGCCGTAGTCAAAGAGCTGCAGTCTGGTTGGAACGATCCAAGCAAAAGCTGCATCAGAGACAGTAAAAAATAAAGATTAAAAATTATGGACTTCAAAAGTGGCTGCTGAACTTTAATTATTTCAGTTATTATAATTAATGTGTCTGGGTATAAGTGGGAATTTTATTTGTTATTAACTATATACACTTAACTAAGTAGAAATGTTAAGGCTTTTGGTGCCATTTCGAACAAATAATCAATGAACCGTAACTTACCGTCATCATCAGCATAATTGTGAACATTTGCAACCAGCATCAACACATTCAACACTGGGGAGACAAAGGAAAATCTGAATATAAAACATATTTTGTATGTCTGGACTCTGACAAGCATTTCTATCAGTTGAACACAAACAAACATCAAAATGTCATGATTTTGACAACAAATTCTGATTGTTAGGTAAAAACAGAAAGCATTAATAAAAAGACAGATGAGTTTTGTTTATTTAAGTCACATAATAAAGGACAAATACCATGTGACATTTTACTTACACAATCTGACGCAGAGAGTTGTGACTTCCATGTTGTCTTGCTGCTGACTGACTGAACACTACAGCACAGACGTAGTTGTAAATGAAAACCTCCTCTTCCTATGGCTGATTTTGCACTTTGTACGTCACCTTCATCCACAGACAAGCATTGGTCACTATTGTTGGATATAAACTATTCTAGCCTTTAAAGGTAGGCCAATCAATCCTCACGTCAAGAAACAGTGGTCAAAGATCTAACAGTAGGACCACACCATTTAATCTGAAATTGAGCAAAGCAGCAATGTTGTGTTTCTAATAAAGTCTGCCAATGGCACAGTCCTAGACTAATAAAAGAGATTGCTGTTATTTTCCATAATTAACACTTCAGAAATGTTGGTTTTCATAAACTCTCAAACAATGGGAGGTTAATAAGATATGGTATCAATAGCTAGGCTAGGGTCAGTACTGTATCTCTACTAGTAACATGAGGCGATACCTGGACCCTACATAGACATAATAATAGTTAGGATAGACATAATAATAGTTATTATTGTTCAATAATCAATAATAACAACAAAACACACTGTAGAACTTGAATGGAAAGTTACATATTGTTAAACTGTCAGCATGGACACTGACCCCCTGTCAGTGAATCATTGTACATGCTGATGACTGTTGGCACAAATGACTTCCTGTACATTTCCTTGTCACAGTGGAGCTGGAGAAGTCTCTGACTAAAACTGCTCCACTGTTTGACAACTAGGTTGTGGCGAGGATGTGAGCTGTTCAATATGTACTATTGATGCCAAAAGGTTTGCTGTGTCTCCCAGCATAGTCTCAAGAGCACAGAGAAGAGTCCAGCAGACAGGCAGTTACTCTAGGAGAGCTGGACAGGACTGTAGAAGGTCTCTAACCCATCAACAGGACCAGTAACTGCTCCTTTGTGCAAGACGTAACAGGATAAGCAGTGTCAGTGCAAAATGACCTCCAGCAGGCCACTGGTGTGAATGTCTCTGACCAAACAATCAGAAACAGACTTCATGAGGCTGGTCTGAGGGCCAGACATACTCTGGTGGGCCTGTGCTCACTGCTGGCACTGTGGAGATCGATTGGCATTTGCCATAGAACAAACTAGAATGCCTGTAACATTGTTCAGCATCACAGGCTATTCATCTGCACCCTGAGTGTCATTGGCTATGGGGAAGGAATCCTTGGACCATTTGTCAGACCCTACACTTGTGCAGTGGGTCCTGGATTTCTCCTGGTGCATGACAATTTCTGGCCTCATGTGGTGAGACTGTGAAAGCAATTCCTGGAGGATGAAAGAATTGATACCATTGACTAACCCCTTTACTCGCACCTCTGGGACATCACCAAGTTGTACCTCAGACTGTCCAGGAGCTTAGTGATGCCAATAGTCAGATCTGACACCATGAGTCATCTTAACAGGACCATATCCTGATGTTGTTAGTGGAGGTCATACAAACTACTGACTACCATTTTGAACCTTCCATCTAGTTTCTTCACTCTTATTTGCAGGGTATCTGTGTGTTGATCATTTCCATCAAACACTGTGGCATCCCTTCATTTCTAACATATTACCATTTTTCCATACATATCAAGCATGATTTTTTTTTTTTTCATGCTAGATGTCTATACTGAGACCTGACGTGATTTCTGAAGTGTTACTCTAATTGTTTTGTGGGTTTGTGTGTCTAACTAACCCAGTTACCCTGAGGCTTAGGCCACCAGTGATCCTGAGGATACTAGGAACTCAGTGTAATCAACCTGCTCCGGTTCATGCCTTGCTTTTTGGAGTAGAAGTTTAGAAGGAGGCGTCAGGGGTCCATATTTTATTCAAGCCCCGAGGTCTGCTCACTCCTTGGTTGCTGCTTCAAATCAGGGGTCTGTTCATGTGTCATTTACATTTTAGTCAGTTAGCAGACGCTTTTATCCAAAGCGACTAACAAGTCAGTACAAGGTACAATGGTAGGCAGGGCAGCGTGAGGAGGTCTTGCCTAAGGACCCCTACTGGAGGTAAACCACAGCTGGGATTTAAACCCCAGTCTCCCACATGGGAACTAGCCGTGCTGTGTCAGCTCTGTGTCTTGACACCTATGCCGAGAACCACAGCACAATTTTGTCTCCTGTCACTAAAAGCCTCTTCTCACCTCTGCTTGCATAGTGAGCTTATGGGCAAACTTAACTCCAGTTAATTCAGAAGGATCACCAGAAACAGATGTTGATGCAGATGACATATACAGATGTTATTGACAGATGTTGCTGTGACCACTAAAGTGTCACAGGAGTACTGGAGTCTATCCCAGCTGCCAGTGTACAGTCACCAATTAACCTGACATACATGTCTTAGGAGGTGGGGGGAAGCCAGAGTACCCAGAAAGAACAGACATGGGGAGAACATGCAGACTCTACATAGAAAGGCACCCGGCTGACTTGTGAATGACCAGGTTACTTCTTGCTGTGAGGCAACTGTGCCAACCACTACCCCACAGTGTCACAGCTAATCTACATCATATACAGTGCCTATAGAAAGCATTGATCCCCTTGGATGTTTCATTCTTTTATTGACATTATAAATCAATCACATTCAATAAAAATTGGTGACTTTTGAAAATAAAATATACATTTAATTTTTTTTTAATTCTGTTTTGTTGTATTATATTCTAGATTCATTCTCATCTATTCTTTTTAACGTTTGATGTCAGTTTTACTCTGCTGCTGTGGAACTTGAATTTCCCCTTTGGGATATGTAAAGTCTCATCTTTTGGTCATAGGTTTACTGTTTCATTAATATATAGCTATAAATCGTGTTGTAGATTTGTGTCTGCTTCAGGTCAAGCTGATGCTAAGTGTTAATATTAATAGTTGACCACACACAGTGTATTTTTGGGCTGAAGCAGCTCTGCTCTTCTAAACACCGTCTTCAGACATGAACAGGCAGATCAGTGGTTTATCTGTTGCACTATAATAACCTGCTACCTTTTAAAAATATGATGTGATGCTGTGAAGCTGAAAGCCTTATAAACCACATCATAACTGATGTCATTCCATTTTAATATGCCTTTAAAGGTCCCAAACTTTAAACTATTACTACTAACTAATTGTTATATAGTGGAAAATTGTCACTCTTCAGATGTGAGTCATGTTTACTTGTAGTCACTGTGAATTGCATTTACTGCACTGAGCTAGTCAGCACTTTATTACATCTTACTTTTCATTTATTGTTTTCTTATACTGTAGTTTACATCATTCAATTTCAAAACAGAAAAAAGAAAAAAAAAGCAAAGCAAAAGCACATTTAAGGAGAAAAAAAAGGTTAAAGAAGTTGTGTAGCTTAATTTGAGTTGCCTAATTTAGTTAGATTTTAGGTATCTAAACCTTTCTTGAAAATCTGATCATGGTTTAAGTCAAATTTATGAAAAAAAGAGATACAATTCAAAAGAGTTTACAAATGTTCAAGAATCACCGTATTTATCTCAGCATAGCACATGGTATGTATGCGGAGACTTTCCTCCATCTACAATTTCTCCTCCAGAACCTGAAATATGAACAAAAAAATGTATTATTCCAACAGGGAGGTCTCATTCTTAGCAACCTATGCAAAACAAACATCTGACATGTTGATGAATGAAGCCATTACTTTAATTGACATCATTTTTTGTCATTTCATTCATGGTGTATTTATAATCACTTGCTATACTTGCCAATTAGGATATTTTACCAATTATTGTGCAGAAAACACCAAACTTATTGATTATGCGTACAGATGGCCCTATTTTAAAAAGATCATAATTAGAAAAATACATCTAAGTTAAATAATATGAATTCAACTATTCTAAACATAAAAGCTTTAGATTCTGGTACATAGTCCACTGTCTGCACAGATATAACATATTACAACTATAATGAACAACAGTACCTCTTTTAGTTCCAGTGTCTGACAACAGCAAATGTTGACTTGTTTGAATCTGATACATGAGCCTCAGAAACTGAGAAGAAGAAGGAAAACTGTTAACATAAAAAAAAAAAAAAACTGCTGTTTATACAAAACTATGTACATTCCACATTTCAAATAAGCATAAGTTAAGTGTTGATAAGGATCTATGGATATAGGTGTCAAAATGAGAAAGTGGCACCTTTTTTAAAATACCTGTGCACTTACACTCGTCTTATATACAGACACTGAGGTGAAACCACTCTGCCTCTGACTATTTGTAGAGGTGGCCTATTAAGATCATGTCAGCGTGATGGTCAAGTAAAACTCACTAAAGTAAAAAAAAAGATACAGACAAGCCTGTATTTTAAAACTGCTGCTGTTCTGTTTTTATATACAGCAACATTTGTGTGAACACGTACCAGATAGAAATGTGGTTTCCTTCTTCCACTGAAGTAACCATACACACTGAACTTTCTTTATTTTTACTTGTCTTTTTATAAACTATCAAACTTGTCAGTAATGTTGAGTGAAAATACCTCTTGTCTTCCCCTTTGTTGTGACAGTAGCATACATCACGTTGTTTGGATCATCTACATTTTCTTCTCCACAACCTGAAATATGAACAAAGACACTGTATTATTCAGACATAAATACTAAGAAATTGACACGAAAATGACTTGTAAACAGTAGATAGGCAGGTGTCAAGATAAGACACTTCTATAACATAGTCACAATTTCAATTGTATTTGTAATTACCAAAATTCAAAACTACAATAATACTTTCTAATAAGCACTGAAGGAATGTAAAATAAAGTAAAACATATCAGACAGTTTGTAGTCTGTACACGTATTGCATATTTAGTACTGGACATGAAAGTTGTGTTGCTGAAGTACCTGTTTTCGTCTTTTGCTTTGTGGCATATACAGCTGTTTGTGGAACAGCCACACCAACCTGTTCATAGGCTGAAACATATAAAGATAACAATATAACAAATATAAAGTATTGAAAACACTACATGGTATGTGCGACTTTTTATTACTCACTTGGACCTGACTCCGGTGTTGGTGGCTCATACGAAAAGCATGAAACTATGTGGAGAAAAAAGAAAAAAAAAGACAATTTGAGGATACACATCCAACTTTTTGATATGAGACAACATTGAGAACTGCACTATTATGCTACAAATCATTACTCACACATAGAAACCCTTGGTTTGTTTAATTATTATCTGTTTTTAATTAAATCTTTGCATTTGAAGACTGAGGTTATGGGAAATAATATGTGTATGACTCTAAGGCATCTACTCTAGAGCATGAATGGTTATGGTATAGTTAATGTGACATGGCTTAAATAGTTTTTCTTGAGAATAAGGGGGGCACAAACTGCAGGGTTGACAAACCACAGACCCAAGTGGGTCCCTTGTCAGATTGGGTTTAGGGAAGGAAATCACTTTAGTTAGGGTAAGAGAAAGGTTTAGGTTAAAGACATTTTATGGGAAGTAATTTTTTTCTTTCTTAAGCCGACCAAGTGTATTAAGTTCCTGAACCCAACCATTAAAACATGAATAATGCTGTAGTCATAAAACTGAAAGTTTTACTGCAAAATTAGATATTGAAACATAAAAAGTAACTGTGCTCTGTAGATGGGGTACTTTACTTTTCTGTACTTTTTACATTAACAGTGAACACATACATTATATTTTCAGAAATGTTGCAATTTAAAAGTGTGTTTGTTGACACTCGTGCTACTATGTCAGATAATGATATTGTTTCAATACGATATTAAAACATGGAACAGGTGAAAGTGATGATAGCAGCGTTATTCTCTAAAGACTTTGCATTTCTTCAGAGTATCAGATTAGATCTTTATTGCTATGTCCATTATTGCAACTGGATGGTAAAAAAAATATATACAGTACATTATTTCAGATAATAATTTTGAAATAAAGATCTTGAACCTTAGAGTCTATGTAAATTATTAATTAATTCATATTGATTCAAAAATGTATTTGGATTGAAATATGTTGAAATAATTAAATTTATTTAAACTGTAAATATTTGTATAGAATTAATTTCAGTTTATTAATATAAATAATTTGATTACATTTCTTAATCACTAGACAGTCCTCATAGCAATGTATGTTCTGTACCTCTGTGTTTGTAACGCTGAAGTAGTCCCACGGCCAACAGCAGCACAACCACAGACAAAACAGTGAAGACAACTGACAACACAGTGGAGAGTTGAACGGATCCAGGGTGGAGAGGATTTGGAGAAGTCTCTTGGCCATTTTGAGTTGTTGTCCCTTGAGGTGAAGAATTATTATTTGATTTTGAACAATGTACACAGTACATAAAAAGTAAGTATAATAAGTGAGTAGTTACATAATAATGAGTGAGGAACTAACAAGGAATTACCTAATAATTAATTAATCTATAATCATTTAAGTTAATGACCTGCAATGGTAGCATCTGAATGGATAGAAGAGAGGAGCTTAATGTATCAGTGGAACAAAACAATACAACAACAGTAGCACAAATATTCTAAGGCATGAGATTTCATAATATTACAGCAAGACTTTGGAGTTTATTTTAATTTAGATCTTTATTATTATTATAACATATTATAATACTGTCTTTGTTATATTATACTTGTACCACAGTTAAGGCAATAATTACATAGTGAACACTGCAAACATTAGAAGATATTACAATTCCATTTAGTCATCTAGCTAGTTAATTTAAATTGACTTACAAGGAAGGTGCACAAACATACAACTTAGACACAGCTTGCAGTTTAGGGTCTCACCCTAAAACACTCTGATGTGAGGACAAGAGGATTTACATTAATTTAGTATTTTCTTCCTCTCACATGCCTCACCTGTAACAGGCAGCCAGCTCTCTGGGGATTCAGCTTGAGATCCTGAGATGCTGCATTTGTAGAATCCTTCATCAGACATAGAAATATTGTGAATGGTCATCTCTCCTGTATATTCAGTTTTAATTAAGTCGCCGTTTTTAGAGAAATCAGCTGGGAGTTTGAAGGATGTTCCCTGTTTCCTACAAGTTAGAGTTAGAGTTTTTCCCTCCGTCACAGGCAGAGCAGGACTTTCCAAGATCACATCACCAGCTGTAAAAACCAAAACAAAAAATTAACCTTTGTGGTTCAATGTTTAATATTGTTACATAAATTTACTACATTTGCACTTGGTCTTAATATTTAAGTATAGATTATTAATTGAAACTACACTTGAGTTAACAGTTGCTGAACATACCAATGACAGTGATGTTGACAGTGTTGCTTCTCTCTCCTTCTTCATTTTCACAAAAGTATTCTCCACTGTGTGATACAAGGGTAGGTTTAATATCCATCAATCCTGATGATGTTTTCCATTGAGGAGAATTTGAGGGAAGCTTTTTCATCACTCTCCATTCAGTTGGTCCCTGGGAGCCAACACAACTGAATGAGATGGATTCATATTCAAAGAACTGCAGCCTGTTTGGATTGATATGAAGAGAAGCTCTGTCTGTGACAGAGAAAAGAAAAGAAAAACATAGGAGACCTATTAGAGTTCCCAACTTGATTATTACTCATTACTCAAATCGTGTTCCTTGCTGAACTTAGTGGTTTATCTGGTGTTCACTTATGCTCTTAGACTGAAAGTTAAGCTTCCTTACAATTAGTTTCAAAGTCTAATATAAAAATTTAAAGCTGAGTAGAAAACATTGGAATGACTATAACATTAAATTAATCTCAACCTACCAGCTTCCTGCACATGGAACCGGTTCTGACCTTGAGCAGAAAGCAGCAAGAACAAATTAAACACTGGGGAGAAAACAGAACGTAACATTATGTCAGATATAAATATATTTGTAAGTGGATTTACACTGCTGATATACCCAAACCATAGATAGACATTTAGACATTCTGCTTTATTTTTAAAAGGTTACTACAGTGTTTTTTAGCAGTTATTAATTAAATTATCACTATTAACACAATTTAGTCAGTTTGAATGTTTGAGAATGAAATGTTTTTTTCTAGTTATGGTTGTAAACATAAATACTGCGACTAAGTACAAATTACAATTACAAAGCACCATATGTGTATTTGAAATTAATTATATATTTATCACAGTGTATATTCAGTGCTGTATCGAACACATTTGCACACTGTGTAAGGAGGATGCCCAGTAGACACGAGGAAATCTTTTAAGGTTTACTGCTTAATGAAAGGACCTAATTATATATTTAGTCCATTTAACATTAATCTTAAGAAACTTAAATTAATTAAATGCACACATTCAGTTTTGACTTCAGATACAGAAAAACAGGAATCAGTACTTACACAGTCTGATGTAGAACATTGTGACCTCCATACTGTCTTGCTGCTGACTGAGCATCAGGCTGGGTAAAAGTATAATATGGTGTGTGAAGGACTTCCTTTTCCTGTGTCTTGAATGACAGAGAATGGAATCTAATAACAAGTGAAGAGAAAAAAATGTACAAAAATGTACATTTATTCTACTTTTAGCTTAAACTATATCCTCACATTTCAACAGTGGTTCACACGTGCACAACAAGTAAATTCTGTCATGTTTCAGAATCTCTGCATGAGTGGTACCACAGAAAAATTGGAGCAGATGATAAGGCAACCACACCCCTCAACCCTTCAACCTTTGTACATGGAACATGTACATTCCTATATTTGGAACTAAAATATAGTGCAAATAATATGCATGGGATACTAGTCCATTATTACTAAATAAAGACTTCTTTCTAAGATTTAAAAATGTATCAAAACTACAATCACTCAAATTTAAACAGAAATGGTTAAAACATTTTAATTTGCATTTCTACTATTAAAATCTCTGGAAGAGGACGATGAGGATATATAATACATATTTATAGCATTAAAATAAATATTTCATTTGTTTGAGATTTCCTCAATAACTAAGGAGATTTTGATTAAAAATTAGACTCAGTTGCAGAAACCAGAAATCAGTGGGTATCTTTCATGATGCTGCCAAAATATGTTTCACCAACTAACTTCATGTCCTCTCTCACTTTATCCATAGATTATCTCTTTGGTCTTCCTCTAGACCTTCTGCCTGGGATCTCTAACCTCGGCATTCATTGATATGTTCACAACCCTGCCCAACCCTCTCAATCTGACCTCTGACTTTATCTCCAAAACATTTGACAACGTCTGTCCCTCTGATGGACTCATTCTTTATCCTTACCATCCTCATCACTTCCAAAGAGAACCGCAACATCTTTAGCTCTGCTACCTCCAGCTCTACCTCCTGTCTTTTCTTCATTGCCACCGCCTCTAAGTCGTACAGCATCGTTGGTCTCACCATCGTCTTGAACACCCTTTCTTTCATTCTCATCTGACACTTCTCCACCAATTCCATCCTGTTTGCACACGACTCTTCACCTTTTTTCCACATGTGAACAGTTGACCATACGTGCTGCACCTTCTTTACCTCTGCTCACTGTACCCTCACTGTCCCACTTGGTTTCCTCTGATTTACACTCATTTCTTCCATTTTGCTGCAGCCAACTTTCATTCTTCTGCGTGCCAGAGCACACCTTCACCTCTTTACCCCCTACTGCTCCCTGCTCTTACCACAGGTCACAATGTCATCTGCAAACATCATAGTCCAAAGAGATTCCTGTCTGACCTCATCTGTCAGCCTGTCCATCACCAGAGCAAACAAGAAGGGACTCAGAGCTGATCCTTGAGGCAGACCCACCTCGACCTTGATCTTCCCTATAAACTCCTGGCTGCTGTTGGGAGTGTGTTGTCCAGTCACCTGAAAGAACCTCTTCACCACCTAGAGCCAGTCTCATCTTCCACCTTAAACTACACACCTTTCTTCCCTTTTCAACTTTCACCCCTTCATCCTCTGCTCTGCCGTATTCCTCTTCATCTTCCACACCACCATAGTCGTTTTACACAACCCCATCATGTTTTGTATGGATACACTCTTGTCTGCCAATACTTTGCAGTCACTGATCTCTTTCAGATTACAAAGTCGACACATGATGTAGTCTTCTCCCTGCACTCTTGTATGTCACCTTTTTGCTGCTTCTGGAAGAAAGTATTTACTGCAGTTTGCTGCATTTCACCCCTTTTGAGAAGTCTACCACCATCTGTCCTTCTGCGTTCCTGTCCTGAAGACAAAACCTGTCATTTATAATCTCATATCCATTGAAATCTTCACCATTCACCACTCTCTCAGCTCTAGGGACGCTCTGCATCGCATCACCTCACTCCAGAATTTATTCTAATTATTTTCTTGTAACTCACATCCTACCTGTGGGGCATAATGACTGACAACATTGATCATCACACCTTCAATGTCCAGCTTCAGAGTCAACACCCTATCTCATACATTCCTGACAAATACTTAGTAATTCAATTTCTCTTTCCAGCCATCCCATGGTTGAACAACTTAAACCCTGAAGCTAAGCTTCTAGCCTTGCTACCTTTCCATCTGGACACACAGTATGCCCACCTTAATTTTCTGCATTATGTAAACGACTCTTTAGCCTTCCCTGTTATTAACCCTAACTTTAAAGTTCCTAGTGTCAGTCCTACAGTCCTTACAGTTTTGTAAGGTCTTAAACCTTAAACACTGTAATGTGTCTTGAGATGACTTCTGTTGTGATCAGGTGCTAAATAAATAAAAATGAATTGAACTGAATATATGTAATTCTGTTAGTATATTAATTTGCCATATACACTGTCACTTTGTGTGTCTGCCTCAGGTTAAACTCATTTTAAACAACAATCCTAGAAACTGACCACAAAGAGTCAGTTAAAATGCTGCAGCAGCTGTTTCTGTAAACAGTGTGAGAAGAAAGTGCGGATGGAACAAAGTGGTTTAACTGTTACCCTTTCGAAGACAATTTCGTCTTCTCATATGACAAAGAGCTAAATAGTTTCTAGTCTGTACTTTCTTCAGATATGATGCTCAATGATGACCACTCAAAAATGTACAAAGATGCCAACGTATTTCCATTTTTTTATTAATCTTAAACATGAATAATTACTCCTTTGTAGATATTTTTATTCTTAAGGAACCTGAAGTACAGACTTAGGTTTTGTTTTTCCAATAACTGTATTAAAAACGGAACATAATTCATGATACAAATAAAAGACTGAACTTCAAAAATGTACATGCTGATTGATTTAGAAGTGCACTGTATGGTTGCATCTTGTACAAAGTCTGTAACAGTGATTCCCTTCATCATTTAGTCAGATGTGGTCACTGTTGGCGACCTGAAAAAAACAAAACAGTAGCTGTTAAAAAAATAAATGAAAAATTCAGTTGTTTTGTTGAGAGGGTGGGGTCAGAATTACATTCAGGTATTTGGTTTTTCAAGGTATGTAAGTGGTTACAATTAGGGTAATAAGCTAGAGAATGCATTGAGTCAATGAGTTCTCCTCACAAATATGCAAATAATATGGATTCTGTCTGTCCGGTATGTCATAGATAAAATGTGACATTCACCAAGTCAAAAGTAATCTGCACTTTCTTTGACATTAGTAGTTGGCCACAGTGGTGATATTTGAAGGTTGCAGCAACTCTATATCGGTAAACAAAGTCTTCAGACATGTGAATAGATAGAGTAGATGGAACACGGTGGTTTAAGTGTTCCACACTCATTCCTTCACTAAACCCAAAGCGTATCAACCGTGTCTTTGATATGCAGAGTATATGAGTATGTTGATGATACCTATTTTAAGCAATCTAGCAGTGTACACTACCCACATGTTGGTTATATTTTCACAGCTCAAACAGTCTAGCTTCCAGTGCTTCTGCTATTGCTTTTGACATTTAATAATTTTACTTCAGCATAAACCAAATTAAAAGAAATATTCCAGTATGAAAAAAAATAAAGATGTACATTCTGCTCCACTGTCATTTAAACACCAAGTTATTATATTCAACATTTTATTTAGAGAAAATGACATCATCAATTGTAGTATCTGTACCTGTCATCTTTGTTACAACAGTATAGATCACCTCCGTATATTCAGCTATTTTTGTGTCTTGACTACCTGAAAATAGAGAAAAACTGGTAAAAATTTGAATTTGGTCTAAGTGTTTAATAATTTGTATGTATAATTATGAGTTAGGTGTTCATTTTAACAAACAACAAAACAGTTGCATTTTTGTCATAATTCTGCTGATGATGGCAATTTATTTCTGTAAACACAAATTTATCCATGATCCATGCAACTATTTCTGCAAGTATTAAGAACATATATAAATATTATACAGAAGTGTATAACAGAAAAGCAATAGTGATACTGTAATTGTTACCTCCAGTACACTTAAAGTATCAATTTGTATTTTTTGTTGAAGACAAGTTTGCATCTCTACTAGTGTTTTGTATAGACAGTGAAGTGACACTACTCTGACACTATCTGTAGAGTCAGCTTTTATAGATCTGGTCAGTACGATGGTCAAATAAAACTCACTAAAGTAAAAATATGAAGTACACAGAGTAGCTCTTATTATAAAGCTGGTGCTGCTCTGTTCTTATAAACAGCATGTTCATGGTTTTACCAGAGAGAAAAAAATGTGGTTTCTTTTTTCCACTTAACAAACCATGCATGCTTAGCATGTTTACAGGGGTTCTTGAGAATAAAAGATGCACAGTGTGCAGGGCTGACAAAGCACAAAGCCAAGTGGGTCCCCTGCCAGGTTAGGTCTAGGGTTAGAAAAAAGGTTTGAGTTACTATAGACATTCTGTGTAAAGTCTGGCAATCTTAAGCCGACCAAGTGTAGTAAGTTCCTGAACCCAATCAAATCAAAACATTAATAATACTGTAGTCATAAAACTGAATGTTTCACTGCAAGACTAGATATGAAACATAAAAAGTAACTGTGTTCTGAAGATGGGGTAGTTTACTGAACAAAATGCACTGTCCGAGTCCAGGGCATGCTTTTTACATTAATAGTGAACATACACATTATATTTTCAGAAATGTTGCAATTTAAAAGTCTGTTTGTTGACACCCGTGCCACTCCATCAGATAATGATGCTACCAGTGTTTCAATACGATATTAAACATGGAACAGATGAAAGTGACGATAACAGCATTATTCTCTAAAGGTTTTACATTTCTTCAGAGTATTAGATCAGATCTTTATTGCTGTGTCCATAACTGCATCTTGAAAGTGAAAAATAAAAATATTATTTCAGATAGTTATTTTGAAACTAAAAGAAACCTTCAACTTTAGAGTCTATGTAAATTATTCATTCACATTGATTCAAAAATGTATTTGGATTAAAATATGTTGAAATAATTTCACTATAAATTGTTGTATAGAAGTCATCTCAGTTTATTAATATAAATAATTTGATTTCTTAATGGCTAGACAGTCCTCATAGAAATGTATTTTCTGTACCTCTGTGTTTGTAACGCTGAAGTAGTCCCACGGCCAACAGCAGCACAACCACAGACAAAACAGTGAAGACAACTGATAACACAGTGGAGAGTTGAACGGAACCAGGGTGGAGAGGATTTGGAGAAGTCTCTTGGCCATTTTGAGTTGTTGTCCCTTGAGTTGAAGGATTATTATATGCTGTTAAAAAATGTACACAGTACACAAAAAGTAAGTATATTAAGTGAGTAGTTACAGAATAATAAGTGAGGAACGAACAAGGAATGACCTAATAATTAATTAATCTATAATAATTTAAATTAATGACCTGCAATGGTAGCATCTGAATGGATAGAAGAGAGGAGCTTAATGAATCAGTGGAACAAAACAATACAACAACAGTAGTACAAATATTCTAACTCATGAGATTTCATAATATTACAGCAAGACTTTGGAGTTTATTTTAATTTAGATCTTTATTATTATTATAACATATTATAATACTGTCTTTGTTATATTATACTTGTACCACAGTTAAGGCAATAATTACATAGTGAACACTGCAAACATTAGAAGATACTACAATTCCATTTAGTCATCTAGCTAGTTAATTTAAATTGACTTACAGTACAGGGGAGGTGCACAAACATACAACTTAGACACAGCTTGCAGTTTAGGGTCTCACACTAAAACACTTTGATGTGAGGACAAGAGGATTTACATTAATTTAGTATTTTCATCCTCTCACATGCCTCACCTGTAACAGCCAGCCAGCTCTCTGGGGATTCAGCTTGAGATCCTGAGATGCTGCATTTGTAGAATCCTTCATCAGACATAGAAATATTGTGAATGGTCATCTCTCCTGTATATTCAGTTTTAATTAAGTTGCCGTTTTTAGAGAAATCAGCTGGGAGTTTGAAGGATGTTCCCTGTTTCCTACAAGTTAGAGTCAGAGTTTTTCCCTCCGTCACAGGCAGAGCAGGACTTTCCAAGATCACATCACCAGCTGTAAAAACCAAAACAAAAAATTAACCTTTGTGGTTCAATGTTTAATATTGTTACATAAATTTACTACATTTGCACTTGGTCTTAATATTTAAGTATAGATTATTAATTGAAACTACACTTGAGTTAACAGTTGCTGAACATACCAATGACAGTGATGTTGACAGTGTTGCTTCTCTCTCCTTCTTCATTTTCACAAAAGTATTCTCCACTGTGTGATACAAGGGTAGGTTTAATATCCATCAATCCTGATGATGTTTTCCATTGAGGAGAATTTGAGGGAAGCTTTTTCATCACTCTCCATTCAGTTGGTCCCTGGGAGCCAACACAACTGAATGAGATGGATTCATATTCAAAGAACTGCAGCCTGTTTGGATTGATATGAAGAGAAGCTCTGTCTGTGACAGAGAAAAGAAAAGAAAAACATAGGAGACCTATTAGAGTTCCCAACTTGATTATTACTCATTACTCAAATCGTGTTCCTTGCTGAACTTAGTGGTTTATCTGGTGTTCACTTATGCTCTTAGACTGAAAGTTAAGCTTCCTTACAATTAGTTTCAAAGTCTAATATAAAAATTTAAAGCTGAGTAGAAAACATTGGAATGACTATAACATTAAATGAATCTCAACCTACCAGCTTCCTGCACATGGAACCGGTTCTGACCTTGAGCAGAAAGCAGCAAGAACAAATTAAACACTGGGGAGAAAACAGAACGTAACGTTATGTCAGATATAAATATATTTGTAAGTGGATTTACACTGCTGATATACCCAAACCATAGATAGACATTTAGACATTCTGCTTTATTTTTAAAAGGCTAATACAGTGTTTTATAGTAGTTATTAAAAAAAATATCACTATAAACACAATTTAGTCAGTTTGAATGTTTGAGAATGAAA
The DNA here is from genome assembly GCF_900324465.2 of Anabas testudineus. Lineage (NCBI taxonomy): Eukaryota > Metazoa > Chordata > Actinopteri > Anabantiformes > Anabantidae > Anabas > Anabas testudineus. The sequence continues at coordinate 10,139,927 of NC_046627.1, forward strand.
AGTTTATTTCTAGTTATGGTTTTAAACAGGCAAGTGATGTGCATTGATAATAAATACTACGACTAAGTACATATTACAATTGCAAAGCACAATATGTGTGTTTGACATTAATTATATATTTATCACAGTGTATATTCAGTGCTGTATCGAACACACTTGCACACTGTGTAAGGAGGAGACCCAGTAGACACGAGGAAATCTTTTAAGGTTTACTGCTTAATGAAAGGACCTAATTATATATTTAGTTCATTTAACATTAATCTTAGGAAACTTAAATTAATTAAACGCACACATTCAGCTTTGACTTCAAATACAGAGAAACAGGAATCAGTACTTACACAGTCTGATGTAGAACATTGTGACCTCCATACTGTCTTGCTGCTGACTGAGCATCAGGCTGGGTAAAAGTATAATATGGTGTGTGAAGGACTTCCTTTTCCTGTGTCTTGAATGACAGAGAAATAAATCTAATAACAAAAATTTACAAAAATGTACACGTATTCTACTTTTAGCTTAAACTACATCCTCACATCTCAACACGTGCACAACAAGTACATTCTGTCATGTTTCAGACTCTCTGCATGAGTGGTACCAGAGAGAAATTGGAGCATTTCTATATATGGAACTAAAATATAGTGCAAACAATATGCATGGGATAATAGTCTATTATTACTAAATAAAGACGTCTTTCTAAGATTTACAAATGGTTCTCTGGTAGAGGACGATGATGATATAAAATACATAATTATAGGAGCAGTAAATCTTTCATTTGTTCATCTTTTCATATATTTTTTCTTCAATAATTAAGCCACCCAATGGTTGAACAACTTAAACCCTGAAGCTAAGCTTCTAGCCTTGCTACCTTTCCATCTGGACACACAGTATGTCCACCTTAATTCTCTGCATTATGTAAACGACTCTTTAGCCTTCCCTGTTATTAACCCTAACTTTAAAGTTCCTACTGTCAGTCCTACAGTCCTTACAGTTTTCTAAGAACTAAAACCTTAAACACTGTAATGTGTCTTGAGATGACTTCTGTTGTGATCAGGTGCTAAATAAATAAATCGAATTGAACTGAATATATGTAATTCTGTTAGTATATTAATTTGCCATATACATCTGTCACTTTGTGTGTCTGCCTCAGGTTAAACTCATTTTTAACAACAATCCTAGAAACTGACCACAAAGAGTCAGTTAAAATGCTGCAGCAGCTGTTTCTGTTAACAGTGTGAGAAGAAAGTGCAGATGGAACAAAGTGGTTTAACTGTTACCCTTTAATAAACCACTAACATTTTAAAAATAGTCTCTGATTGCAGGTGAAGACAAAAGACAATTTCGTCTTCCCATATGACAAAGAGCTCTGTACTTTCTTCAGATATGTTGCTCAATAATGACCACTCAAAAATGTACAAAGACGCAAATGTATTTCCATTTTTTATTAATCTTTATACAGCATTTACAAATTACTCCTTTGCAGATACTTTTATTCTTAAAGAACCTGAAGTACAAACTTACGTTTTGTTTGACCAATTACTAAAAAAACGGGAAAAAAATAAAATAAAAACGGAACATAATTCAAACATGATACAAATAAAAGACTGAACTTCAAAATTTAACATGCTGACTAATTTTGAGGTGCAATGTACGGTTGAATCTTGTACATAGTCTGTAACAGTGATTCCCTTCATCATTCATTCAGATGTGTTCACTGTTGGTGACCTGAAAAAATAAAACAGTAGCTGTTAAAAAAATAAATGAAAAATTCTGTTGTTTTGTTGAGAGGGTGGGGTCAGAATTACGTTCAGGTATTTGGTTGTATGTAAATGGTTACAATTAGGGTAATAAGCTAGAGAATGCATTAAGTCACAAATATCCTAGCAAATATACAAATAATGTGGATTCTGTCTGTCCGGTATGTCGTGACATTCATCAACTCAAAACTATTCTGAACTTTCTTTGACATTAGTAGTTGGCCACAGTGGTGATATTTAAAGGTTGCAGCAACTCTATATCGGTAAACAAAGTCTTCAGACATGTGAACAGACAGAGTAGATGATAAAACGGTGGTTTAAGTGTTCCACACTCAAGCCTTCACTAGACCCAAAGTGTATCAACCGTGTCTTTGAAAAGTATGAAAAAAATAAAGATGTACAATCTGCTTCACTGTCATTTAAACACTAAGGTATTATATTAAACATTTTATTTAGAGAAAATGACATTATCAATTGTAGTATCTGTACCTGTCATCTTTGTTACAACAGTATAGATCACCTCCGTATATTCAGCTATTTTTGTGTCTTAACTACCTGAAAATAGAGAAAAACTGGTAAAAATTTGAATTTGGTTTAAGTGTTTAAAAATTTGTATGTATTATTATGAGTTAGATGTTCATTTTAACAAACAACAAAACAGTTTGCATTTGTTATCATTTTGCTGATGATGGCATTTATTTCTTTTAACTCGAAGTTATCCATGAGCAACTATTTCTGTAAGTATTAATAACACACACACACACACACATATATATATATATATATATATATATATATATATATATAAACACATACATATTTTACATAAGTATATAACAGAAAAGCAATAGTGATACTTTAATTGGCACCTCCAGTCCACTTAAAATATCAATTTGTATTTTTTGTTGAAGATTTTGTTGCAGAACTCTAGAATTATAAAGCATTCATGTAGGATTGTGTCAGTGCATTATTACCCCAACTTAAGGAGGCTCTCTTACCTTTACTTATACTTAAATAACCTTTTTGCTTTCAATGAAAGTTTGTTCAACTATAAAAAAAAAAAAAAAAAAAAAAAAACTTACAAACAAAATGCACATTATAATCAAATGTCTTCTAAATTAAGTGACTGTTTTATAGTGTCATTAAAGACACCTCATAGTATTGGTGAGAAATTTGCCGTTTTTTTAAATGCCTCTCTACTTGTCTTCTGTATAGACAGTGAAGTGACACTACTCTGACACTATCTGTGGAGGTAGCTTTTATAGATCAGGTCAGTACGATGGTCAAGTAAAACTCACTAAAGTAAAAATATGAAGTACACAGAGTAGCTCTTATTATAAAGCTGGTGCTGCTCTGTTCTTAGAAACAGCATGTTCATGGTTTTACCAGAGAGAAAAAAATGTGGTTTCTTTTTTCCACTAAAAAGTAAGTGTTCTGTAGATGGGGTAGTTTACTGAACAAAATGCACTGTCTGAGTCCAGGGCATGCTTTTTACATTAATAGTGAACATACACATTATATTTTCAGAAATGTTGCAATTTAAAAGTCTGTTTGTTGACACTCGTGCCACTCCAGCAGATAATGATGCTACCAGTGTTTCAATACGATATTAAACATGGAACAGATGAAAGTGATGATAACAGCATTATTCTCTAAAAGTTTTGCACTTTTTCTTCTGAGTATTAGATTAGATCTTTATTGCTGTGTCCATTATTGCACCTGGATGGTAAAAAAAAAAATTCTGAATATAATTTTGAAATAAAAGAGATCTTGAAGCTTAGAATCTATGTAAGTTATTTATTCCTTTGTACTGATTCGAAAATGTATTTGGATTGAAATATTTATAAATAATTTCACTACAATAAATTGTTGTATAGGATTCATTTAAGTTTATTAAAGTAAATAATTTGTTTAAATTTCTTAATTGTTAGAGAGTCCTAATAGAATTTTCTGTACCTCTGTGTTTGTAACGCTGAAGTAGTCCCACGGCCAACAGCAGCAGCACAACCATAAACAAAACGGTGAAGATAACTGATAACACAGTGGAGAGTTGAACGGATCCAGGGTGGAGAGGAAATGGAGAAGTCTCTTGGACATTTTGAGTTGTTGTCCCTTGAGGTGAAGGATTATTTTATGCTTTTGAATAAATACACAGTACACAAACAGTAAGTTTAGTAAGTAGTCATAGAATAATGAGTAAGTAATATTAATATTAATATAATTTAATTATTGCATTACATTTGAATAGCTGGAAGAGAGGAGCTCAATGTATCAGTAGAAGAATACAATACAAATATTCTAACTATTATTATTATTATTATTATTATACATTAATTTTATTTATTTAATTATTTTTATTTATTTGTTTGTTTTTCTCCTACCACAGTTAAGGCAATAATTACACTGCAACCATTAGAAGATACCACAATTCTATTAAGTCATCTAGCTAGTTAATTTAAATTGATTTACAGGGAAGGTGCACAACCATATACTAAATGACATGGCTTGGGGTTTAGCGTCTCACCCTAAAACACTTAACAAGAGGATTTACTTTAATTTAGCATTTTCTTCCTCTCACATGTCTCACCTGTTACAGCCAGCCAGCTCTCTGGGGATTCGGCTTGAGATCCTGAGATGCTGCATTTGTAGAATCCTTCATCAGACATAGAAATATTGTGAATGGTCATCTCTCCTGTATATTCAGTTTTAATTAAGTTGCCATTTTTATAGAAATCAGCTGGGAATTTGGAGGATGTTCCCTGTTTCCTACAAGTTAGAGTGGCAGTTTCTCCCTCCATCACAGGCAGAGCAGGACTCTCCAAGATCACATCTCCACCTGAACAAATCAAAACAAAAAAATAACCTCTGTGATTCAATGTTTAATATTGTTGCGAAAAAAATATATATATTTGCACTTAGTCATAATATTTAAGTATAGATTTTTAATTTAAAATACAATCTCAACATCTTACTGAAGTTATCAGCTGCATTTTGCCATTTCTTGATTAGTTTAGATAATTTAGTTACTGAACTGAACATACCAGTGACAATAATGTTGACAGTGTTGCTTCTCTCTCCTTCTTTATTTTCACAAAAGTATTCTCCACTGTGTGATACAAATGCAGGTTTAATATCCATCAATCCTGTCGATGTTTCCCACTGAGGAGAATTTGAGGGAAGCTTTTTCATCACTCTCCATTCAGTTGGTCCATGAGAGCCAACACAACTTAATGAGATGGATTCATATTCAAAGAACTGCAGCCTGTTTGGATTGATATGAAGAGAAGCTCTACCTGTGACAGAGAAAAGTAAGAAAATAAAAACAAGAAACCTATGACAGTTCCAAATTAGACTATTACTATGGAAATATATTCCAAGCAGAACATGAAGTAATTATTTTTTGGGTGTTCCCTCAGCTTCTCGTTGTTTGTTTCAAGGTGAAAGAAAATCTAATGTTAAAATGTAGATATGAGTAGAAAGCATTTAATATCTTATTTTGAATGAATCTCAACTGACCAGCTTTCTGCACATCAGAACTGTTCTGACCTTGAGCAGTGAGCAGCAAGAACAAATTAAACACTGGAGAGAAAACAGAGCATAGCTGTATGTCAGATATAAATATCTTTGTATGTAGTATTACACTGTTGAAACACACATACTATAGATGACACAAATGTCACTATCAGACATCCTTATTAGTTTTTAAAAGGTTAATACAGTGTTTTATAGTAGTTATTAATTAAATTGTCACCATTAATACAATTTAGTCTGTTTAACTGACTGTTATTTGTTGATGGTATTAAACAGGCAAGTGATATGTATTGATAATACACACTACTCTATTATGATGAGTTTAGAATGTATATTATAGTCACATTACATTCAACAAACTACAGCTTGTGTTTGAAATTAAAATACAGTTAATTTTAAATTATATAACGTCTAATATGTGTATTTACAGTTCTGTACCATATATGAACACACAGAGATTTGTAAGGAGTAGACACAGCAAACACAAAGACATCTATTAAGCTGCTAAATGAAAGAACCTAATCATATATTTAAAATGAATATTAAGAAACTTAATTAGTAAAACGCACATTTCTCAGATTTGACTTTAAATCCGGAGAAATAGGTGAATCAGTACTTACACAGTCTGATGTAGAACACTGTGACCTCCATACTGTCTTGCTGCTGACTGAGCATCAGTCTGAGTGAAAGTAAAATATGTGTAAAATATGGTGTAGGACTTCCTTTTTCTGTACAGAGTAGAGGCCACATCAATTTATAGCAGTATGCCTTTATACAACTGTATCTTACCTGTAGCTGTGCTTTTTTTTTCCCTTTCGTCCAGTTGTGATATATACACACACACACACACACACGTATATATACATAAACGAACAAAATAATAGTTAACCTAGTTGATCAAGTAGGCCCAAGAGCGATTCCACTTCCTCAGGGTCCTGAAAGGCAATGCCACAGACAAATAACAGCTGATGTCCTTTTAAAGATGTTTAGTTAAAAGTGTACGAACATACTGCATCAGTGCTTCAAAGGGCCATCAACAAAGCACAGAAAATCATCAGCTGTGCTCTCCTCTCCTTAGAGGAGCTGTTCAGGACCTGTTGCCATGAAGTAACCCAAAGCATTCTGAAGGACTAACTCCATCCAGCACATCCCCTGTTCCTACCATTACACTTAGAGAGTAGGTACAGGTCAACCATCCATTCAATTTCTTAACTGCTTGTAGCAGGAGTGCTGGAACCTCTTCCAGCTGTCATTGGTTCAGAGGCGGAGTACACCCTGGAAAGGTTGGCAGTCTATCACAGGGACCACATAAAGAGACTAAAGAGATTTAGAGTCACCACTCTAAGCTGCCTAACCTACCAAACATGCATGTCTTTGAACTGCGGCAGGTAGCCCAAGCACCCTGAAAGAACCCACACAAACACAGGGAGAACCTGCAAACTCCACGTGTGTTTATGTATATTTAAATATATATAAATTTCTGCATTTACCTCTTCCTTGGAGCGGTCTTATTCATACAAGCTTCCTTCACTTCCTTCCATTGCTTCTCTAGAGCCTGCTGTCTCAGGTATTCGTTAAGCATGCCATCAGTTGGGGCAATCTTCCCTGATGTATTCATTGAGCTTAGTTGTGTCTTCCTGGATAGTGGCTTTGATGCTCACTAATCCTCGGCCTCCTTCCTTCTGCTCAGCATACAGTCTCAGGTGGATGGATTTGGGGCGAAACCCTTTGTCTTGATGTCAGTGGCTTCCATCTCCTCATTTGGCCAGCTGTTGGCCATCCCCTGGCGGCCTCTTCGTGGTTCCCATTTGCCTGTGGGATTCCAAGATATTTGTAGCTATCCTCAACATCTGCTATCTTGCCTTCTGGTAGTTCTATCCGCTCAGTTCTGACCACCGTTCCTCTCCTTGCTACCATCCGACCACACTTATCCACTCCGAATGACATTCTGATGTCTTGGCTGTATATCCTGGTGGTATGCATTAGCGAGTCGATGTCTTGTTTGCTCTTGGCACACAGCTTGATGTCATCCATGTAAAGGGAGGTGGCTGATGGTTGTGGCATTCCGTAGCCAGTCTTGGTGATGATCTGGCTGAGGGGGGTTCAAGCCTATGCAGAACAGCAGTGGCTTATGGTATATGCCACACTTGATGTTAACTTGGGCAATCGGCTTGAAGTTGGCCTCTAGAGTTGTTTTCCACTTTCCTGTTGATCTTATACAGTTCCAAGCATTCCACGATCCATGTTCGCTGATTTTGATGAACGTCACGGTGAGGACATTGATGGACTGACAGACTGCATCTCTGACTATATCAATTTCTGGGTGGACATCCAAGTACCCTCAAAAACTATTCGCTGCTTCCCAAAAAATAAGCCCTGGGTCACTCAGGACATCAAAGCCATCCTGAATGACAAAAAGAAGGCATTCAGATCAGGAGACAGGGAGCCAGCAAAGAGGGTTCAGAGACTGTTTTCTGTGAAGATCAGGGAGGGGAAGGAGACTTACACGAGAAAACTGGAACATAGCCTTCAACAGAACAAAACCAGGGAGGTTTGGAGGGGTATGAGGACCATCACTGGCTACAAGTCCAGCAGCCAGGAGACTGTGGGGACTGTGGACTGAGCCAACAAATTGAATAATTTCTTCAATCGATTCCAGGCTGAGCCACAGAGCCCATTTCCCACTCCTCAGTCTCTCCCCCATACGACTCAGCCACCACCCTAACAATCTCAGCTGAGCAGGTGAGAAGAGAGCTGAACAGGCTTCACCCCACAAAGGCTGCGGGTCCTGATGGAGTCAGCCCAAGGGTGCTGAAAGCCTGTGTTCCTCAGCTATGTGTTGTTCTCCAACACATCTTCAACCTCAGCCTGCAACTGGAGAGAGTTCCTCTTAGGTGGAAAAAGTCGTGCCTTGTTCCAGTGAATAAGACGCCACGTCCCAGAGTCCTCAATGACTTCAGACCAGTGGCTCTGACATCACACATTATGAAGGCTTTTGAGAGGCTGATCCTGGAGTCCCTCCGACCTCTGGTCAAACCCTCACTTGATCCCCTCCAGTTTCCCTATCAACCTCAACTTGGAGTGGATGATGCCATCATACATCCGCTCCACCGCACCTACACCCACCTGGACAAGCCTGGGGGCTTAGTGAGGATCATGTTTTTTGATTTCTCCAGTGCATTCAACACCATCCGGCCTGCACTGCTGGGAGAGAAATTAAAAAACATGCAGGTCAACACTCCCCTGATTTCCTGGATCATGGACTACCTCACCAACCGCCCACAGTACCTCCGCCTGCGGAACTGTGTGTCTGACACTGTGATCTGTAGCAAAGGTGCTCCACAGGGGACAGTTCTGTCTCCATTCCTCTTCACCCTGTACACCTCAGACTTCAGGTACAACTCAGAGTCCTGTCATCTTCAGAAGTTCTCTGATGACTCTGCAGTTGTAGGATGTAATAAGGGTGGAGATGTCACAGAGTACCGTGGAGTGGTGGACAGTTTTGTTGACTGTTGTGGACTCAACCATCTGCAACTGATCATCAATAAAACAAAGGAGCTGGTGATGGACTTCAGAAAATCTGGGAGTCCTGTCATCCCTCTCTCTATACAGGGGGAGGAGGTGGAGGTCGTGTCCGAGTACAAATACCTGGGAGTGTACTTGGACAACAAACTGGACTGGACCAAAAACTCATCAGCATTGTACAGAAAGGCTCAGAGCCAGATGTACTTCCTGAGGAGACTCAGGTCCTTCAACATCTGCAGCACCATGCTGAGGATGTTTTATTAGTCTGTGGTTCCAGTGTCATTTTCTATGCTGTGGTCTGCTGGGGCAACAACATGAAGGTGTCAGAAACTAACAGACTAAACAAACTGATCAGGAGGACTGGCTCTGTTCTGGGGGTGGAGCTGGACCCTCTACATGTTGTAGCTGAGAGGAGGATGCTGTCCAAACTCCTCTCAGTCCTGGACAATCCCTCCCAGCCTCTGCACAGTGTGTTGGTTGGACAAAGGAGCACATTAAACCAAAGACTTATTAACATTAAATGCTCCATAGAGCGTTACAGGAGATCCTTTCTACCTGTGGCCATCAATCTGTACAATTCCTCCCCCCTCTGTAGGGGGTGGGGGAAGTAAAAGTGTCATAAACTTACTGTGGATATATATATTTGGACCCAATTTCATTTATCTATTTTACATATTCTGTATTTATATTGAGTTTTTCTGTATTTATGTTATTGTGTATTTATATTGGTGTTGGATCTTTCCTGGTTGTGGTTCCTTTTCTTTCTGTCTGTTTTGAGAACAATGGTAATGAGGCAAAATAATTTCCCCCTGGGATTAATAAAGTTCTTTGAATCTTGAATGTATGAAGCATTGAGTCATAGGCTTTCTTGTAGTCAGTGCACAGGTTGGTATGTCTGGTCTTACAGTCTCTGGTGACTGCTTTGTCTACCAGTAGCTGGTGCTTTGCTCGCCTGGTGTTACTACCAATTCCTTTCTGGGCACTGCTCATGTATTGATCCATGTGCCTGCTCATCTTAGCTGCTGATGCCTGACAGGAGCTTCCATGTTGTGCAGAGACAGGTTATTGGGCGGTAGTTGGATAGGACTGCTCCCTTACATATGTATATATAAAGAAATTCCCCACCGTGGTGGTCTTCTGCTGCTGTAGCCCATCTGCCTCAAGGCCGACATTTTGTGCGTTCAGAGATGCTCTTCTGCATACCTCGGGTGGGACGAGTGGTTATTTGAGTTACTGTTGCCTTTTTATCAGCTTGAACCAGTCTGGCCATTCTCCTCTGACCTCTGGCATCAACAATGCATTTGCGCCCACAGTACTGCCGCTCACTGGATATTTTCTCATTTTCGGACCATACTCTGTAAACCCTAGAAATGGATGTGCGTGAAAATCCCAGTAGATCAGCAGTTTCTGAAATACTCAGACCAGCTGTCTGGCACCAACAACCATTCCACGTTCAAAGTCACTTAAATCACCTTTTTTCCCCATTCTGATGCTCTGTTTGAACTGCAGCTCAGATCGTCTTGACCATGTCTACATGCCTGAATGCATTGTGCTGCTGTTATGTGATTGGCTGATTAGAAATTTGCGTTAACGAGCAGTTAGACAGGTGTACCAGTGGCCGGTGAATATATATATATATATATATATATATATATATATATATATATATATATATATATATATATATATATATACTGTATACATGTATATGTTTACGTACAGTATATAGATATTCTATGTGTGCATATGATCTTGTTATTGCTCCATAATAAGGACAAAAACAACATATTTTCTTACTGAATGAGGACATTGATTTGTGGGGAGATTCATACATTGTGTGGGTGTCTGTGTGTGCATGTATGTATATATGAATTCTGTCTGTCCCGTATTTCATAGATGAAACATGACATTCATCAAGTCAACTCATCTGTACTTTCTTTGACATTAGTAGCAGGCCACAGTGGTGATATTTAAAGGCTGCAGCAACTCTGCTTGCTGCATGTCTTCAGACATGTGAACAGACAGAGCAGATGCAAAAAGGTGGTTAAGAGTTCCACACTCACGCCTTGACTAAACCAGAAATGTATCAGACAGGTCTTTGGTATGACTACCTGAACAATAAAAAAAAGAAAGGTAAAAATAGGTAAAAATTAGAACTTAATCTAAATTAATTTGAAGATGTGGGGATAATTAAGAGGTAGTTCACTATAGAAAAACAACACATCCATAGTAGTATTTTCACTATTTCCTTGCTGATGACAGTTTTTTTTTTTTTTTTTTTCATTTGGCCTAAACTGATTCATTAACAGGAATCAGTTTTTTGGCCTAAAATACAGTACTATTTAAATTCTACTGTGCCAATACAGTATTTTTCATCTGCCTAATAATATTTGAAGGAAAAAAAAAACAGTAATAATTTGTTTTATTTCATTATGTAAACCAAAAGTTCACAAACTCAAAGAAACATACAAATGTCAGTACTGCAGAAAAACTTTCAGGGGTGTACTGTACTATAATATGTAAATTATGTCATGGGGTTTTGTCCTTGTGTTACCATCTCAAAAGGAAAATCATATCTAGCTTAGCAAAGGCTAAGTGATGGTGATACGGTATTTGTGACCTCCAGTACATTATTGTTGTCGCTTTTGTTGCTGAATAATAGTAATTCTAAATTGAACTCAAAGTGAATTGCATTTAGTGTTAGTTATCTTAAATACTCCTTTCCACAATAACTACATATCAAATATTAAGGTAATGGTGATAACAATTTGGATAGGCGTTGGTTTAGGGGCTTTGATGGGAAACAAACACTTCTCTCCTGCATGAAAACTAGGCATGTTCAGCTGCCTTGACCTTCAGACCCTCACAGTTCACCAGACTATATTTTCCAAATAATATGCATGGTAAAATAGTCCATAATCAATATTGAAGACATCTTTATAAGCTTTACAAATCACTACAGATCAATCAGTATTTTGACATAATAATCAATAAAAAGTCACAACATCAGATCTTGAAGACTGTAGAATTGTCATATTTGTGTACTTCAGTCGTTGCAATTTTTGTTTTAATATGATACATTTACATTTGCTGTTGCGGCTGCTGTTGATTATTCATAATTTATACATTAATATACCATCAGAAGAATAACGCTCTCACTTTGTGTATCTGCTTTAGTTTGACTGAATATATTTAACCATACCCTTAGAAGCTGACCACAGAGCGTCAGTTAAAATGCTGCAGCAGCTCTTTTCTTGTAAACAGTGTGAGAAGAAAGTGCAGATGGAACAAGGTGGTTTAACTGATGCGCTTTTATAAACCACTAACATTTTAAAAATAGTCTCTGATAGCAACTGAAAATGAAACCCAATCATGTCTTGTCACATGGCATGGTATTAAATATTTGCTAGTCTGTACTTACAGTATTTAGATTTAATAGATTAATAATGACCACTCAAAAATATACAGAGATGCAAATTTATTTTAATATTTTATTCTTGCAGCACTGGAAATACAAGCTTAGCCTTTGTTTAATCAATAATAAAAAGTGATTTAAATGAAAGACTGAATCCCAAAAATTATGACAATTGTACATGCTACCTGATTTAGCAGTGCAAACTATGGTTGCACCTTGTACATAGTCTGTAACAGTGTTTTCCTTCATCCTAGAGTCAGATTTGTTCAATGTTTGTGGCCTGGAAACAGAACAGCAGCTGTTGCAAAAATGTTTTTTGTACAGAGTTACATTGTTGCCTCACTTCTCTTTTAATGTGTTTTATGTGTATATGTGTGGATTTTATCTTGTTATTGCTACATAATGAGGACCAAAACAACATATTTTTCTTACATAATGGGGACAATGATTTGTGAGGACTTTCAGCCAATCCTAACAACATCAAATAGCATTTTTCGGGTAGATAGGTTTTAGGTTTATAGATAAAATTATGAATTAGGTATAGAATAGGCATTTGTTTGTATGAATTTAGTATATTGTAATGCATTTAGAGACTTTATTTTGCCAAATAAGTTTCCATCCCACATATAGAGAGACAAGTTTGTGTGTGTGTGTGTGTGTGTGTGTGTGTGTGTGTGTGTGTGTGTGTGTATGAGTATTTGGATTCTGTTCATCCGGTATTTCAACGATGAAACGTGACATTCATCAAGTCAAAACTAATCTGTTGGCCACAGTGGTGATATTTAAAGGTTGCAGCAACTCTATACTGGTTAACAAAGTATTCAGACATGAGAACAGACAGAGCAGAGGAAAGTCATTTAACCGTTTCTCCGCAGTAAATGTCTTACTTAATATAGACACAGATGCTGAGTATTTTAAAGCTCTCGAACACAGCTGCCAATGAGAATCATTTATATTTTCAAATTAATGGTTTATATCTCTGTTGTCTTTAAGACGGTCTTTTACATAACTGAGATCTTTGTATGGCACTTAGAGAGAGGCTATAACGTTTAAAAACAGGGATCATTTGTATTAATAGTACAATACAGAACTATATTTTGGTCCAAATTAACCTCAAACGTGTATACTGGGGTTAGTTTTAGGGCTGTTCATTCTTTTTGTACCCTTCTGGTTTTCCTATAGTTCTGCTGTTCCATCATCAGCCCAAGAGTCATCAATAAAACTGTGCATAACAACCAGGTTTATATCTGTACAAAAAGGACAAAGCACAATAAAGTGAAATTGATTGGATTAGCACAACTACTAAGCTTAATAATTGTAATTATTTTGTATGCTTCACTGAATCTAAAATGCTAACTAACAAAGAAATAATTAATACATTACCTTGTTCCTATAAGTAACAACAGCATATGTTGCTTTGTTAGGATCTGATACATTCACCTCTCTAGAAACTGAGAAGTAAAGAAAAAAATAAACATCCAATAACATGTACATTTTATATTGATGAGATCTATGAATACATGTTAAATTTTACAAAACATTGACAAAATTGTAGTTACATTTGATATAAATTACTCTATTGATGACACAAATATTTCATAATGAAATAGCAATTTTTTTGTATGAAAGTTGGAAAAGCTATGTGGATTAAATTAATAATCAATCATTTATTTTAACTTGAAAATAATATTAAATTTGAATACATTTTGTTAACATACCATTCTCATTCCTCTCTGTTGTAACAACACTATACGTCACATCTACATTTTCTTCTCTGCAACCTGAAATGTGAGCAAAAATACTGTATTAAGTAACCCTTGTAAGATTAATAGAAAACCAGTAAGCTGTTTAATGTAAGGTTACTTGTTAGTAGAATACAGAGTGTGAACATATAACGGGAAGACAATTTCTAAGATGACACAGTTTATAGATAATACATTTAGGAAATAAAATTACATTTTCATTTAGGATTGCATTCCCATAAGTGTCCCCTTCAAGCCCTGTTTCTAAATGCTGTATTTTCTGTACCTTTCTGTTTCTGATATCGACGCAGTCCCACCAGTAACAGCACTACAGCCACACACAATACGACAGGGACAATAGTCACCAGGATCAAAAGCTGAGTGGAGCTCGGGTGGGTACGATCATTAGAAATACCTTGACCAGCTTTAGGTGTTGCCAGTTTAGGTGTTGAAGTAATAGATGCTGTTAAAAGATGAGTTTGACAGTTTAGCATTTTATCCAAACGTGAGTAGTTAACAATTGTTAATGAGAAATTCCTGAGTAATTCACAATGACGATAGAAGAAACAACTTAACTGAATGGATAGGTTGGTTCATTCGATTTTAATTTCCTTAGAATTACACTAAAAAATACTTCACACTAAAAATGTCCTTTTGTTTTGCTTTTTTTTTTGCTATATGCTACATTTTATTTACTTTATTTTGTTTCTGGGTTTTTTTTTATACTGTATTATTGCTATTATTATTCTTGTAAAGTATTCTATAACAAAACATTGTTATTACCAAAGTCAAAATCTACTTTATTGTCAATTCTAAACTCTATTTTCTCTCTCTCTCTCTACTCTTAACTTGAGTTCATTAGAACCAAAAAGCTAAAATGAATGCAATGTGAAACAGCAGTCCTGAAATAAGTACAATAAAGTCTGTTTTGCTCAAACTGCTTCAGAGAGTTGTTGATTCAACTGCACCATCAGTTTGGAGGATGCATGTCATGCTGCTGAACTGCAGCATACAAAGTAACGTGCTTTTATCAATCAAGCATTAATAACGTGGACAAAATGATAGCGGACCAGACAAAAAAAGTAACGGTTTACTCGTATTCTGTCCTTCTTAAAAGAATAATTAAATAAATAATTTTATTACATAACTACCAAAATGTAAAGTGTTTCATCAAAAAAAAAAAAAAAATGTTTTAAAACATTGAGAGTGAGCCCTAACATTGTTACAATGTTATGAGTTTGTAAACCATTAACACTTGTTCTACACTAATTCATATAAAAAGAAAATAAAAAATCAATGGTAATTTTTCAATTCAATTCAATTTTATTTGTATAGCACTTTTTAATATTGACATTATCGCAAAGCAGGCCTTCAGGCTAACTATATAACTGCTTTTATTTTTATTTAAAAATCCTCTTAATTGAAATTTTAAAAGCTTCAAAACTAAACCAAGCTCCAATGGAGAGGTTTAGTACAAAGCATCATCTGAATTAAACCAACTCACCTGTGACAGTCAACCAGCTCTCTGCTGATTCTCCAGCTCCAGAGATGCTGCACTTGTATAGTCCTTCATCAGACATGGAGACGTTGTGGATGATCATCTCTCCTGTAGAGCTGCTCCTTATGAAGACACCATCTTTATAGAATTCAGCAGTGAGGTTTGAAGGAGTCTGTTTCTTTCTACAGCGCAGAGTCACATCATCACCCTCCATCACAGGGAGAACAGGACTCTCCAGGATCACAGAGGCCGCTGAACATGAACATGTGTTTTGTGAATTGTTTAAAGCTGAAAATATAAAGTTTTGAAGTGATTGTTGTTATTTACATACCACTGACAGTGATGTTAACAGTGTTACTTATCTTCACTCCTTTAATTTCACACCAGTACTCTCCACTGTCAATTCCTGGATATGCAGTTTTAATCTCACAAGGTCCTGTTGATGTTTCCCAGGTAGAAGCACATATTGTATCAACTCCCTTGAGTTTCCTCATCACTCTCCATCCAGTCAGTCCATTCAGTCCTTCACAGTTGACAGTGAAGGTCTCATATGCAAAATGCTGCTGTCTGTTTGGATCAACCTGAGGAAAACCTGCACCTGAGACATAAAGAATGAGATGTAATAAATAACATTAAATTACCAAATATTTATGGTTGAAGGAATTTGCTCTTTAAAGGAGTAATGGTTATATCCATGTGCGCTACAGAGACATTATTACACACCCACTATATTAAGGTCTTTAAAGTTCTGAAATGACAGACATGCATAAATGTAACATGACAGAATTTATGGATATTAGTTTTATTTTCTATAAGCAGTTGATCAAAAACTGTTTCTTACCATCTTCAAATAAACTGAGGTGAAGCTGTGTACCCAACAGCAACAACACAATCACTGGAGAGATAAGAGAAGTGTGTCTAAATGTAAATATCATTTCTAATGTTTGTTATATTTTGAGTTGAGTGGTTTACCACTCACTATAACTTATTAACAGTTCCTTCTCATCAGATAATTTACATAACATTTTATTTGTAACAAACATCAGTCATCGGTTGAACATTATTTAATTACAAGTGAATTTAAAACATTAATTTCAGAGACAAACCAACTCAGTACTCACACTGTCTGAAGCAGAGAGCTGGAGTCCTCATGTTGTCTTGCTGCCGTCTGAGCATCAGAGTGAAAAACAGCAGACGTAAAATGTAGGTGGGATCTTCCTCTTCCTCTGTGCATGATGGTAAATGTAGATGCAAGATCTTCTGCAGAAGCCATGTCTACGCAAAGCAGCCCTGTTTTAATATCTGCTGTTAAATCTTCTTGTCACAGTTTTCTTCAGGAATCTAGGTGTAATGTAGGTACCACAGACTGGATCATTTGAGATGTTTAAACAGGGTCAATTTAAAGTAGGTATGAACTTCCTGTTTCTTCTTGTGACTGAAGCAACAATACAGTTAAATTACTATTGAGTCTTTAAAATTTGGAGGTTCTAAATGAACATTAAATTCCTACATTCAACACTTTAAACGCATCTTAATGGATTAATTAAAAATCCATTTTGTTGTTAGAGTGAAAAACCTATAGCTATTCTTTCTCAGAGCGCGGGTCTTGATCACATTGTAATCATCAGCTGGAGTTCTTTTAATAATTCTGTTATCACTAGTTCACATACAAAGAAATAAAAAAAAAATAAAAAACACTGCATTTCATGTAACACAACTTATTTTCCACAGGAAGACACATGCAGAAGCTCAACTTATAACCTACATACATAAAGTCTAATCTCAAACCAGATAGAAGATACATCTATTTAAAATAGATTACACGTCTGTTGAGTATGTGGTTTATGTTTTACATTTAGATCAAGAGCCGAGGTAAAAAATAAGCATGTAGCAGAAGTACAGTAAGTCTAAATTCTCAGTTATTGTGAGACTCAAAATCAGCCTCTGTGTAAACAGCGGCAAAGACAGTGAAACAACATCATCAAACAGTCCAACATGGTCATTTGTTATCCTTCGACCTCTCACTGATAATTAACAATCCGAACTCTGATGATGTCCCCACACGTTACTCAACATGTCCTTGTGACCTGCTTGTGACTCATTGAACTTGTTAAATAAAGGAATAGCGTATTTTTGAGCAATATAAGGCCGAAAAGACTTCAATTTTCTCAAAAGCCGACAGTGCGCCTTGTATATGGATCAATATTGAATCGCAACAGGTCTCGCAACAACGGTAAACAGCCGCCGACTCCATTTACCCTCGTAGAAGAAGTAGCACGCAGTGCATGCTGAGATATACAGTATGACTTCCGGTAGGGTGCCGGTGTTATGCCGAGTTTTGCATGCCTGCTGACATCTGCATCCCCCACTCTAATCAGGGAGGAGGATGCAGATCTCGGCAACTCCGAGTTGCTAAATATTGCACCCCCTCCCTTATTAACTGTAACACACGTTATAGCCAAATGCTGTCATTTGTCCATCTTTTAGATTATTTTAAGCTGACAGTGAAAATTCACAAACGCAAAAGTGTGAGTGGTTCAAATCATACCGAAGTTTGCACATCTTGTACACACAACACTACTAATCTGCTTTAGCATTTTTAATAACGCAAAGGTAACGTGTCTTACAGGTAATAAGGGAGGGGGTGCAATATTTGGCAACTCAGAGTTGCCGAGATCTGCATCCTCCTCCCTGATTAGAGTGGGGGATACAGATGTCGGCAGGCATGCAAAACTCGGCATAACACTGTTTCATTTCCATTTGTGTGTTTGTGCAAAGACCCCAAAATGGCTCCTATTAAGAGACACGGTTATTACGCAGAGTTTAAACTCAAGTCGATCAGTCAGCAGTAGAACAAGTGAATAGACGTTTAACATTAATGAATCAATGGTGCGGTTTGTTGTCTTTACTGGAGTTGTGAACTGAGGAGTACATTGATCTCAACTACATTTTATCCTATCTTTTCTTTATGTAACTGAAAGAAACAGAAACTAAATTAACAAATAATACACATCGTTACACATTTCGTATGTTACACTCTCACACACTAGCTTGACTTGAATGAAGCTAATTACAATAACACGCACACATAATTTATCACATGTAACAGGTAACAAGTAACATACTTCTAATGACAATAAACATGTTAATACTTACAAAGACAAATGCTTTCCAAGGCACAAACGTATAAATCACACTCAGTAAATACATGAACCAGTTCGTTTTACTGTGGAAACTAAACTAGTTTAATTTACCGATGGAGAAAATACGTCAAAGCTGTACTATAGAACAGAGAGAGGAAAGAGCACACACTCTGCAACTAATTATCTTAACAAAGATCAACTAAAATACACAACTCTCATTGAAAATGAGTCCAGGGCATTTGTCGCCATTGGTAAGGGCAAGGCAAGGTGAGGGCAGACAAACCAGGCATGGACAAACATAAATAAAACAGAAACCCATAAAGTCCCATGGGGATATCTATGGAGCACAAAAGACATGCCCTCTAGAGAATAAGTACTACCACTGAAGTTGAAGTTAAATAATGTTAGTGGTTGACCACAATGCGTTTACAGGCAGGAGCAGCTCTGTACTTCTAAACAGCACCATCACATATCGGAACAGACGGTACAAATACCATAGCTGTTTTAACAGAAGTAAATTACTACCTCTTAAAAATATAGTGATACTGTGAAGCTGAGGGCTAAATCATTCTTTTTCAGAAATCTTACATGAATGCAATATTTGATTATTGTTTTCAGTGACTGAACATTAAGATTTAACAACAACGAAATACTGTCTGACTGATGAAACCGACTGATGAAACATTTAGGCTGTTAAGTTAAAAGTGATAACTTATGCAGAAGATTATGTACCCAAAATCGCGTACAAAAAAAAGGCTCAACTGCCGTAAGATACAAATTGTATGTACACAGTATGTAACATGAGTTATTAATCCATTCTTCAGTTATTAATCTTTCTCAGTGAAAAACATGACAAAATATAAATAAAAAAAAATCACATGCAATGCAAAGACATGTTCAGAAAACTAAACGGAGAGCATATTTTGTAGTTCAATAAACTAAATTTTAATCATGTATGTACTGTACATAACCAACTTTATACTGCTAATAATTGATAATAATCTTGCTTAATCAATAATTGCTAAATTGATTAAGCAAGATTTTAGATGATTTTAGAAACTAGATAGAAGATTGAGTAAATGTGATAAATTAATAATTACATTACTTCTTTCTTTACCTAACCAATGACAGTATATATTGCCTCATTTGACTCTGATACGTCGGCCTCTCTAGAAACTGAGAGGAAAAAGGTTTAGATAAAAAACACATACAGTACAGACCAAAAGTTTGGACACACCTTCTCATTCAAAGAGCTGCTTTTTTCTTGCCATAGTACAAATTCTAACAGTCTACTCAGTAGGACTATCAGCTGTGTATCCACCTTACTTCTGCACAACCCAACTGATGGTTCCAACCCCATTTATAAGGCAAGAAATCCCACTTATTAAACCTGACAGGGCACACCTGTGAAGTGAAAACCATTTCAGGTGACTACCTCTTGAAGCTCATCAAGAGAATGCCAAGAGTGTGCAAAGCAGTAATCAGAGCAAAAGGTGGCTACTTTGAAGAACCTAGAATATGACATATTTTCAGTTGACACTTTTTTGTTATTTATACAATTCCACATGTGTTTATTCATAGTTTTGATGCCTTCAGTGTGAATCTACAATTTTCATAGTCATGAAAATAAAGAAACCTCTTTGAATGAGAAGGTGTGTCCAAACTTTTGGTCTGTTCTGTATATGTACATAAACTATATACATTCTCATATTATGACATCTATGAATGCAGATTAAAAATTATAAAGCATTTACAATTTTAGTTACATTTCATAAAAGTAGTAAAAGTAAAAATGAGTTGGTCACAAATTGATTTGCTTAGTCAGTCTTTCAAGTCTCACTTTATCTGTACTACAAATCTAACAACAGTAGTAGACCATTTTTTGCCAAAGCTGCAGCCGAATCAAACTGAAATAATTTTGTTTAACTTGAAATTATTTAAATATAACATTTTAATAATCCATTCTCATTCCTCTTTATTGTGACAACAGCATTCAACACATCTTCATTTTCTTCTCTGCAACCTGACATATGAACAAACATACTGTATTATGTAAGCCTTACAAGCTTAATAGGACACCAGTAAAAAGTTTGATTGTTAGCTGCTGAAAGACAGAAATTAAAAAGGCAGATTTATAACCAGATATCTATACTTGTGAATTTGTAATCACCACTTAGCCTACTTGATCTTGTTGGGCTACATTTTTTTTTTTTTTTTTTTTTTTTGTCTCTCTTGTGAAGAACTTTGTAACATATGTTTAGAAAAGTGCTCTATAAATAAATGTATTATTATTGTTATTGCAGATAATAGATGAGCAGAATATAAAAGAAGTGGTGGGAGCAGGGACAAGTCTCTCTGTGAAGATTATCTGCTAGAAGATAATTATACAAAATAATTGACATAGGTCAACACCATGTTTAACTCTACTGTCTTTAATGTGTGTATTATGAAGAACAAGTATGTATGTAGTAAAACATAAAAATATAATTGACAAATTTAAAACTCAATGGCAAAGTCAGTGTTAACATCTGCAAATATTCCTTTAACAATAGCATGGCACTAGAACTTTTGCATTCCTGCTGATATCTTTAGCTTACCTGTTCTGTTTATGTAAGGGGTATTTGAGTCCTCAGATTTTGTCACTGAGCCATGATGATTCAGGATCTGCACTAAAATAAGAAAAGTTCTATGAATTTAGTGTTTTGTTGTGCGTTTTTAGGATTTTGCACTGGTTTACTCACACATGTTAAAAGTATATACTGTTTGTGAGATAAAAGCAGCAAACACGACCAAATAGAACAAAAACAAAACAATTAAAAACCCTTATATAGCTGCAATTAGTTGCTGTGGCAACACAATGAAAGCATCATAACATTTTTTACTTTTTACAGTGTAAAACAGTGTTTTAATAATTACTGTTTACATGTCTCACATTTGACAAACAGTTGCTTTTTTCGCCATCTCCACTTTTACATCAATATTCACCACCATCTCCTACAAAGATATAGTTAATGGTGCAGTTGACTCTTGACGTATCTATGTATTTTGGACAATTAAAGCTTTTTGCTCCCAGAAAGCAACAAGCATTACACAGACCCTGCTGTAAAGCTTCTTTTGATAAGTCTGTACTTTTCCAGTAATTAACAACTACTAATAATAATCGTTGAGGATTGTACCTTAAAATGACTGTGTATGGTGGTATTGTTTACTTGGAAAATACAAATTTCCCTTGTAAACAGTAGAAAATCACAATAAATATCTCATATTTAGATTCTCGTCTGATCTAATTTTCACAAATTAGGTTACTCTTAAGAGACGGCTGTGAGTCAACTCTAGATCACTAGAGAGTATTAGTACCAATATACATGGTTCAGTGGAGTTTTTCTTGAGCTGCAACAGTTGAAGGTTCAACTTTTAAATAGCCAAGTTATTTATGCTGAGTGTTACATTTTGTATTGGTTGTTTACTGTCTATGTTATATTAGCTAGCAGATAAGATTTGGACAAAGTTTGAACATATAGGGAAGCAGGGAGAGAGAGAGCTGTGTGGAGAGAACTTACGGTATTACTAGTAGTACTAGTTGTACTTACTGCTAGTTTGATCACCAAACCTTGCATTTTGCTTTTGCTTTAAGTAATTCAAAAGTAAGTGGAAACATGGCATAAATGTGACATATGCTATATTTGGTCATTATTACAAAGAAAGTGATAGTATCACAATAAACTAGGGATTTCTCACATAAACATGCAGTGTTAACAGCAATTTTATTTTGAAGTACCTCTTTTGCTCCTATGTTTGACATTACTGTCTTTCTCTTCCTGTGGATCAGCTACTACAGTGTTTTGGACTAAAATGCAGATAAGCAATTAATTCACACTTCAACATTTGTATTATTAAGAAAGTCATGTTGTACATACAGAAAGTTTCGACTCACTTGGGTCTGGTTTTGAATTTACATCTCTTTCTGAAAATTTGCAAACAACAAACTAAGCATGTAAAGAATTGTCTATGTGGCATCTTTGTCAGGATTTTATAAAACTGAGCAACATGAAAATTTATAATTTAATAGGCAAACAAAGTTATTTACTGTTTAATACTCGGTCTCTGTTTAATAAATTGTCTCACCTGTGACAACCAGCCAGCTTTCTGGTGATTCACCTTGTGATTGTGAGATGCTGCATTTGTAGAATCCTTCATCAGACATAGAAATATTCTGACTAGTGATTTCGCCTGTATATTCAGTCTTAATCAAGTTGCCATTTTTATAGAAATCAGCTGGGGCATTGAGGGATGTTTTCATTTTCCTACACGTTAGAGTCACAGTTTCTCCCTCGATCACAGGCAGAGCAGGACTCTCCAAGATCACATCACCAGCTGAACAAGAAAAAAATACAATCATACACTAAAATACTGATGAGTGAACATGAATTTAATGTTTAGTATTTTTTACATGCAAATACCATAGTCGCACTATATCATATTTTGTTAGAACAGATTCGTAATCCAAAGCACACTTTAAATATTTCACTGAAGTTTCCAGCAGCATTTTGCCGTTTCTGTAGATTATAACATTTCTTAAGTTAAGTTGGTGATCATACCAGTGACAGTGATGTTGATAGTTTCTTCTTCTTCATTTTCACCAAAAATATTCTTCACTGTGTGATACAAGGGTAGGTTTAATATCTCTCCTGTCAATGTTTCCCACTGAGTCAAATTTGAATGAAGTTTTTTCAAAACTCTCCATTCAGTCGGGCAATGAAATACCACACAACTTAATGAGAGGGATTCATTTTCAAAGAACTGCAGCCTGTTTGGATTGATATGAAGAAGAGCCCTACCTGTGACAGAGAAAAGTAAAACGTACATCACCAAAACTGATTTGTGTATGCAGTTGCATACTCAATCTTAACTTACCACCTTCCTACACATTGTAACTGTTTTCAACTGGAACAATGAGCAGCAAGAAGGCATTAAACACTAAAGAGACAAGAGAAGACAGTTGCATGTTACATATAAAGATCAATATATGCTGAATTATATTACCTGTATCACATCAAATTAAAAAAAACAAAAAAAACAAATTGATTAAAAGTGCCTAAAATTAAGCAGTTTCAAATTTTAAGGACACTTTACACATATCACAAATATTTCAGATTTTAGACACATTTTGATTTCAGAATAAGAGTGGGGGCAGTACTCACACAATATGATGCACAGAGCTGTGACCTTCATGTTGTCAACTTCTGACTGACTGAACATTAAACTGAGTAAAGACATGTAGAAAGTATGACATCTGGAAGGACTTCCTTTTCCGGTGAGGAGACCACAGCAATTTAGAGCACTGTAACAGTTTTTTTTTTTTCATTAGTTCATCTGAGCAAGATATTTCGATTGAACTAGTAAATTGTCAAAAGGTGAAGAGTTAGTTTGACAGATAAATTTGTGGAAAAGAAAAAACAAAAAGATTTTTGTTGGGGGGTTTGACCAATTCCTATACAGTACCTGTCATATTTGTGTGCTTGCATATTACAATTTTTGTTTTAATGTGATTAATTTACATTTACTGTTTCTGTGAACATGGGAACATGACAAATAATGGTCTCACTTTGTGTGTCTGCCTCAAGTCAAATTTATGTATTTAACCATACCCTTAGAAACTAACCACAGAGAGTCAGTTAAAATGCTGCAGCAGCTGTTTCTGTAAACAGTGTGAGAAGAAAATGCAGATGGAACAAAGTGGTTTAACTGTTACGCTTTAATAAACCACTAATATTTTAAAAATAGTCTCTGATAGCAGCTGAACACAAAAACTAATCTTGTCTTGTCATATGACATACTGCTAAAGAGACCACAGAGATGTATGTATGCAAATTTATTTCAACCTTTCATTCTTACAAGACTAAAAATACAAGTTTAGCTTTTGTTTGATCGAATTAGCAGTGCAAAGTATGGTTGCACCTTGTACATGCTTTCCTCCATCCTTCAGTCGTGTTCGCTGCAAAAAACAGCAGCTGTTACAAAGATATTTTGTACAGAGTTACATGCTTATACTTCTCTTTTTTATATCAGTTCTATGTGTGTATGTGTGCATATGATCCTGTTATTGCTACATAATGAGGAACTAAAAAACATATTTTTCTTACAGAAGGAGGACAATGATTTGTGGGGACATTCAGCCGATCCTCACAAAAACAACGAGTATTTTTGGTGTTCAGACTAGGTTTTAGGGTTTTAGATAGAATTAGGAATTAGGTTCAGGTTAGGCATTTGGTTGTCTTGTTATTTAGAGGAATTAGCCAATGAACTTTCACCCCACATATAGAAGAACAACTTTGTTTGTGACTGTGTGTGTGTATGTGTGGATTCTGTCTGTCCAGCATTTCATAGATGAAACGTGACATTCATCAAGTCAAAACTAACCTGTACTTTCTTTAACATTAGTAGTTGGTCACAGTGGTGATATTTAAAGGCTGCACATGTGAACAGACAGAGCAGATGGAACAAGGTGGTTTGAGTGTTCCACACTGACGCCTTGACTAAACCAGAAATGTATCAGTCACGTCTTTGGTATGCACATCTTATGAGCATGTCACAGAACTGATACCTATTTTAACATCTAGCTGTGTATTAGTACTAGTCTATTATTTCTTTTATAGGCACATACTGTACATTTCACTTTTCAGAAAACACCAAACCAAACACCAACGTCTTTCTGCAGATAATAGAAAAATGAATCAAGTAAACACAGCTTAAACAGTGTAGCTATTCACTTAAGTGTCAACCCAAATACTGCATACATTCCTGCATTAAAAATTTGATGTATGTTCAGCTCTAGTGACATTTACTGTAAAAACTAAGTTGGTTTAATAACAGTATAGATCACCTTTGTATATTCTCTTGACTACCTGAAACTTAAAAGCAAAAATAAATTAAAAAAAAATATATATATATAGTCAGTGAGTAAAAATTTGAACTTAAACAGAATTAATTAAAAACTGAGTGGATAATTGAGAATTATCAATTATAATTATAAGATAATTATTTCACTATTGCTTTGACTCATAAACAAGAACTGGTTCTCTAGCCTAATAAAGTTTTATTTAAATTCTACTGTTCAAATTCCGTATATCTCACCAACTAATTAAAATACTGTATTTGTGACCTCACGTTCACTTACAATATTCATTTGGATTTATTGTTACAGAATTTCTTGCTGAATTTTAGGATATTAATCCTGAACTGAACTCAAAGTTAAGTGCATTTATTGATAGAAGTTTTCATAAATAACAGTTTTTTCACAATAACTACATATAAAATATTACGGTCACAGTCATTAAAATTTGGGTAGGGGTAGGTTAAGGCTTTTGCCAGCGCATTTGATGGGACACAAACACGTCTCCTGCTTGAAAACTGGATGTGTCCAGCCCACCAGACCACATATAAGGCACAGTACTCTGTGCTTTAGGTACTGAATGTAAATCATAATCATAGAATCATCTATATCTAGATAATTTTAAGATAGTAATCTAGATATAGATCTTCATCTATACAGAGAAAAGAGGAAGTGTGTTTATAGTATGTTTTTGTTTTAATCCCAAAAAATCTAAACCTTCAACAAACTAATTTTATTTCCTGTACCTCGGAAATGAAGAAATCCCAACATCAGCAAGTTGTGAAGACAACAAATAACTGGGTGGAGAGCTGAATTGAGATGGGGTGGGAAGGAGTAGGTAGAATCTCTGGACTGTTGCCAGGTCAGTCATTCTAAGAAGCTCAAATTATCACTTGCATATGTAGAATGTTAAAAAAATACAAGATGTATGTTTTTTAAGAATAAACACATCTGTTGGGTATGTAGTTTAATGTTAACGGCTGAGGGGAAAAAAGGCCAACCACTGAAAGTTGACACAGTGTGTGATGCAAAAGAAATGGTCAGAACATTATGTGATTATCTCATAGTGTAGTTGTTGCTTTTTGGTCTATTGAATGAGATTTTCATTCAAAAACAAATTAACAAAAGCAATTATGTCAAAGCTGCATGGTTATTACCATGCTGACTAGTTCAATATTCTCCTTACTATCATTCATTTTTGCGTGACTCCTAGTTTCCCACAGTGAAGTAGTCCAACCAGCAGCAGAAGCAGAGCCACCATCACTATGGTGAAAACAGTCCTCAGGATGAGATAAGTATGACAGGAGTGGTCTGAGGGGACATCAGTCTCTGTGTGAACTGCTGTAAAGACAGTGGAACAACATGAAACAGTCAAACTCCTCATATATTAATGTCACTGATTAATTCAAATACTTTACCTGTGACTGTTTCCAGTCCCTGTTCTTCATCGGTTAGAACAGAGACAACATGAAAATATAGTTTATTACTTTTGCTAAGCTTCAAAATTTTTCTAAACCTCTCTGGAGAGGTTCAGTCTAAAGCTTGTATGAGTAAACTTATCAATCATCCACTGTCTCACCTGTGACATTCAACCAGCTCTCTGCTGATTCTCCAGCTCCAGAGATGCTGCACTTGTAGAGTCCTTCATCAGACATAGAAACACCATTGATGATCATCTCTCCTGTAGAGCTGCTCCTTATGAAGAAACCATCTTTATAGAGTTCAGCAGTGAGGTTTGAAGGAGTCTGTTTCTTTCTACAGCTCAGAGTCACATTATCACCCTCCATCACAGGGAGAACAGGACTCTCCAGGATCACAGAAGCAGCTGATGATGATCAACATGAACACATGTTAAGAATTGTTTAATGATGTTTTAAAGTGAGTGTTGATATTTACATACCACTGACAGTGATGTTAACTGTCTTACTTCTCTTCACTCCTTTCATTTCACACCAGTACTCTCCACTGTCAATTTCTGGATATGCAGTTTTAACCTCACAAGGTCCTGTTGATGTTTCCCAGGTAGAAGCACATATTGTATCAACTCCCTTGATCTTCCTCATCACTCTCCATCCAGTCAGTCCATTCAGTTCTTCACAGGTGACAGTGAAGGTCTCATATCCAAAGTGTTGCTGTCTGTTTGGATCAACCTGAGGAAAAACTGTATCCGAGACATAAAGAATGAGATGTAATAAATAATATTACATTACCAAGTATTTATGGTAGAAAGAATTTGTTCTTTAAAGGGGTAATGGTTATATCCATGTGCGCTACAGAGACATTATTACACACCCACTATATTAAGGTCTTTAAAGTTCTGAAATGACAGACATGCATAAATGTAACATGACAGAAATTATGGATATTAGTTTTATTTTCTATAAGCAGTTGGTCACGAAATGTTTCTTACCGTCTTCAGATAAACTGAGGTGAAGCTGTGTACCCAACAGCAACAACACAAACACTGGAGAGATAAGAGAAGGGAATTTGTCAAAATGTAAATATTATTTCTAATGTTTGTTTTATTTTGAGTTGAGCAGTTTACCACTCATAACTTAACAGTTCCTTCTCATCAGGTAATGAAAACTGTTTATTTGTTACAAACATCAGTCATCAATTGAACATTATTTCACTATAAGTGAATTTTAAACATTAATTACAGAGTCAAACTGTCTCAGTACTCACACTGTCTGAAGCAGAGAGCTGGAGTCTTCATGTTGTCTTGCTGCCGTCTGAGCATCAGAGTGAAAAACAGCAGACGTAAAATGTAGGTGGGATCTTCCTCTTCCTCTGTGCATGACGGTAAATGTAGGTGCAAGATCTTCTGCAGAAGCCATGACTACTGGCATCCCTCGCTTTGCTCCTGCTCCCATTCTGCTCTGTCACATGATGCATCAGCTTCTTTTGCGACTTCCCAAAACTTTGGTCTGTGTGTCCTTGTGACCCATTGAACTTGTTAATTCAGTTCTTATAACAAACTGTCCTTTGCTTGCTTGCAACCAACTTCGCACAAACACCCTCTACACACCTGAAGGTCTTACTGCGTTGCCAGTCCAGAATCATTTCAAAATTGATTTTGTCACAAATTAATTTGCTTGGTCGTTTTTTTCACGTCGCACTTATCTGTACTAAAAATCTTACATCAGTAGTAGACCACATTTAGTCAAAGCTACAGCCTTTTACTAAAGGATAGTTTATCTAGTCCAGTCTGAAAAACGGATGAAGTTGTTTCAAATCATATGAAGTTTTCACGGGTGGTGGCTGACTGGAATCAAACTGAAATAATTTTGTTCAACTTGAAATTATTTAAATATAACACATTTTATTAAACCATCCTTCTTTCTGTCTATTGTGACAACAGCATACACCAGATCTACATTTTCTTCTCTGCAACCTGAAATATGAACAATCATACTGCATTATGTAACTCTTACAATATTAATAGGAACCTGTAAGCAGTTTGATGTTAGATTACTTGTTAGCTGCTGACAGACAGGGATAAAAAAAGGTAGTTTTAGAACCCGATATCCATACTGGTGTATTTGTAATCACCAATTAACCTATTGTAAACATCAACCATCTTAAAGAGATTAAATTAGCATTATAATATATAATAAAAACATGAGTTTCATCCATAGATTAGTTGGGCTCACCTTCAGAGATAAGGCACTCTGACATCTGGATGGAACCTGGTGCAGAGCTGCTGCACTCTCATATTCAAGAGCAGAGATTCAGGATGAATCAAGTCTTTTACCTTTGGAGACTTTCAATGTGACTGCTACGATTTTGTGGCGTCACATTCAACAGCTAATTCCATTGCAGTTTTCCAATTGATTTGAGATACAGGCAGACCATGCCTTCACAATCTTTTGAGGTGAAGTTTAACCTCCATGCTTTCTTGAACATCAGGATGTATGTAGATCTCTAAATTAGAGAGCCAAGTGATAGGAAGTAAACTACAAACTCAACTGTATATAGGCATAACAGAAGCAAAAGTTATGTGATTTGAGCTGGCAGACAGGAAAATATAGGCTGCAGGCCTAAAAAATTAGCCAGGCTAGGCTGACTAAACAAGCAAACAAGTCAACAAGGCACCAAAAGACATAAACTAGGTTCAACCAAAGTGCAAACAGACAAATCTTTGAGGCCTAGTTATGTTGACTTGAATAAACAAACTTACACGTCGTGACAAAAGGTCGAGGCCTGGACATAGAGGCAAAGCAAAGCATTTTCTGCAACAGCAGAAAGGGTGAGTAATATTAAAACAATGAGTCTTTTCACTATTTATAACGTTAAAGCTTCAGTAGCCAATTAGACGGACAAAGTCAAAGGTATTAATAATAAAAATAATAAATAATGCATACTTTGTTCATCCCCTTGGGGAAATTCGGTTGGTCAGCTGCCAGACTGAGTTGGTGCTACTACGGGGTTTCTGTGTCTTGTCCAAGGACACCTCAGCAAGTAGCCAGGAGGAACCGGGAATCAAACCACACACCCTTGGGTTTGTAGGCAACTGCTCAACCACCTGAGCTACTGCCGCCCCTTGGTGCGGTTGTGTAGATGTGCCCTCCACAACATCAGAAAGATCAGACCCTATCTGACAGAGAACACGACCCAACTCATTGTACAGGCATTGATCATATCTCGTCTTGACTACTACAACGCTCTGCTGATGGGGTTACTGGTATCCATGACCAAACCCCTCCAGATGACCCAAAATGCAGCAGCACGCCTCATTTTCAATCAACCAAAAAGGTCTCATGTCACACTGCTCTTTAGATCTTTGCACTGGCTTCCTCTGGCTGCAAGGATCAAGTTCAAAGCTCTGTCTCTTGCCTACAGAGTGGTTAACTCCACAGCTCCAACTTACCTCAGTTCAATCATTCAACTCGACTTAAATTTTGTTTGCTTGCCTTACTCACTTGTAAGTCGCTTTTGATAAATGTGTCTGCTAAATGACTAAATGTAAATTTAAGCAACAAGCTGTTAAAGGCAGAAACAAACAAACAAGATTAAATCAAGTAAAAAAAAAAAAAATTAAATTATTTGAGATCCGAAGTCCAGATGGTGAAACAAAGCAAGATGAGCAGCCACACAAGTGCACAAGAGAAAAGGTGGAAAGTCATAATTGTAACTAGTGACCGAGAGTTTATATAGTGTCCTTAATGACCTGGTACAGCAGAGTGA
Source organism: Anabas testudineus (assembly GCF_900324465.2). Taxonomy (NCBI): domain Eukaryota; kingdom Metazoa; phylum Chordata; class Actinopteri; order Anabantiformes; family Anabantidae; genus Anabas; species Anabas testudineus. The sequence goes on from NC_046627.1 coordinate 10,170,611, forward strand.
GTTGGCAGAGCCAGAGGAAAATGGAGGGAAACTGTTTAAAGGAACTAGGAGGAGCTGAGTAGAGAGGGACACAAAAAAGGTGGAGACAGGTGTGGGCATTTGTGTGCAAATTAACAAGGTACTGATGTAGAGAAACTGTTTCCTGTGTGTGTCTTATTTTAGGTAAAGTAAAACTCCTACTGATGCAGATTCAACACAAGCTTCCAGAATATACTGGTGAAAGGCACAAAGTCAATGCTCAACTGGAAGTAAACCTGTGACCTTTGGTCTTTTTCAATTTAATTATTGTTATTACAATTGCAAAATTAGTAGATCATGAAAGAAAAAGAAAAAAAAAGAAACAGAACTCATGTACAGTAGAGAATCATGAATTTTCTATTCCTGTTTTAACTAAGAAATTAGCTTCTTTAATCAACCAAGTTCATATGATCAGCATTATCCATTTCAAGTGATGGAGAAGCTCCACTGACTGCTGAAAACTGTTTTGTTTAAGCATTTTTGAAGTAGTTAAAAATGGCACCATCTGCTGGTCAGATCTCTGCATTAGATTTGGAAACTGTTAGTCAAAATAAAAGTGGACTATGCTTCTGTTTGTGGAAATGTATCCAATAAAGGCTGCATCAACAAATTAGATCATTTTAATATAGATTCTACTACTCTGAACAAGCAGAACAAGAAATGCATATGATTTTTTTGAACTGTATGTCTACATCAACCCCCTGTACTGTTTGTTTTAATACCACTTCACCTTGTGCCAAAGTGACAGACAGCATCATAATGAGAATCAGAAATATTTGTACCAACTAATTTATTTTTACTTTAGAAAGTTATTTTTTTAATGAAACACATTGCAATCATTTCTCTGAAAGCTGATTTTCATCAGCCTTCCTTACATTATACATCCTATTTACTGTCAAAAAACAACATCAAACATGTCCTTTGTACAATTTTTTTTAGTTTTGAGCTTTTTATCTTTGCGCTCCTCCAAGTTTCCCCACACACCATCACTATGGTGGAAGCATTCTTAAAATAAGCAGAATATAAAAGAAGTGGTCGGAGCAGGGACAAGTCTCTGTGAAGATTCCACAAAACAATTGACATCAACATCACGTTATGAATTGAACACAGGATTTATTAGTGAAAACTACAAAAACAGGGAAACCAAGGGAGGTGTCAACCGACAATACAAAAACAGGCAGAAACACAAAGTAACAACCAAAAAACCAACGTACAAAACAAAACCACTGCTCAATGGCAGGAAAACACTCACAGGAAAACAGGTAAAAATGTCCAGTTCAGATCAGGGGCAAAGTCCAGAGAATCCAGGGGGGGGAAGCAGAGAGGGCTGAGCAGGGTAAGCTGAAGCAGGCCTGAGAGCAGGCAGGTTATGTAGCTGGCAGGAACACAGGCTAGAAACAGGTTGGGAAATGACTACGATCTGACAGGGGGAAAAGGACTAAGGAGAGTTTTGTAGCCTGAGGGGGGCACAGGTGGAGCTAATATGCAATCAATGACTGGGAGCCGAGAGAGAGAGAGAGAGAGAGAGAGAAGTGGCTGGTGGGAGGAGTCCAGAGGGAGAGGGAGAGGAACAACTGAGGGAAAGCCCAGGCTGGCCGGGTGCCAGGGCAAAACGGTGACATAAAGCATGTAGGCAGTAAAACATAATAATAATTCACAAATTTAAAGCTGAGTGGCAAATGTTGAAATCTGCTGGCAAATATTCCTTTAATAACAGCATGATGTGAATATTAAAAATCCACAGCAGAACACATTTGTGTGATAGTAATTCGCAGGAACCTGAGAACATGTCAATGAGGGTCTGTACATTAAATTTGGTCACTATAAGAAAAAAAAAGTTTAAATTGGAGCATTTTGAAAATGTATTTATAATGTAATCTGTAATAAGTGATATAAATGATGTCATTGCAACCAAGGTGCTTAACACTGTCTAACAATGGGAGTTAAAAACAAAAAAACTCGTGTTTACATAGACTCAAGTAACCAAGTTACTGGGAGAAATTGGTTCCTCAGGTGACTCAGGAACAAGTTTACCTGCACTCCATAAACCAGGAACCCAGAAAAAGAGTAATTTGTTTTCCTCTGCTATCAAAATATTTTTGAAGCCTGGTTCACATGTTTTAAATCATAAGGATACCTCTTTATTGCTCTTTTTTAATTTAATGCAAGTGATTTTTTTTTTCAATTCTCACTTAGACAGATAAAAGTTACAAAGTTACTTATTTGCACATCAACAGGTAAATTTGTGTTGGTTTCGGTTTTAATTTCAGGTGTACTTGATTTAAAAACAAGATTATGTCGCTCCATGTACTGATGTCTCTATACATCCAGCTCCTGTTCTTAGCTGATAATAAAGTAGAGAGTGTCTGCTTATTGTTCTAACGTAATGCCATGAATGGACAAATGATGAAACAGAAAAAAGTTAAATATTTTCTGTATAATGATGCACTTCATAATTTAATAAGCACAATAAGTTTACTGTTTAATATGACTACTCTTTCTCATCAGTGACAGTGATGATGACAATGTTACTTCTCTCTCTTCATTTTCACACACGTATTCTCCACTGGGTGATATAAAAGCAGGTTTAAAATACATCACTCCTGTCTGGGTTTTCCATGGAGCAGAATTTGAATAAAGCTTTTTCATCACTCTCCATTCAGCTGGGCCATGAGAGCCAACACAACTTACTGTAATGAGCTCAATTCATTTTCAAAGAACTGCACCTGTTTGGACTGATGTGAAAAGAAGCTCTGCCTGTCACAGGGAAAAGTAAGACGTATATCACCAAATCTGATTTCCGTTCTTTAAGAAATTGTGGCGCACACTGAACATGAAGTAGACTTCAACTTAGACAATGTTTCACAATTATTTTCAGTGTGTGAAAGCATCAAATGTAAATCCAGTATATCTCACATGCACATTTGAAGAAGCACAATATACAATGTTTAACGCGAGAAAATATTTGTATAGTGTACAAATAATGATGGAGGACAAAGATTTGTCTATGTGGTTCCATAATCAAACTTAACTTACCACCTTCATGCACATCGAAAAAGTTTTCAACTTGAACAATGAGCAGCAAGAAGACATTAAACACTAAAGAGACAGTTGCATGTTAGATATGAAGATCATTAAATGCAAATGTAAATATCAAAATCAATAAATTAAATCAGAGATTATTGCAAACATACTTTCATTATCCTCTATTCTACATCTATTCTATTTTACTTGAGTACTTGTCTCAGCCAAAACTAAAAGTGAACTTCTGTAATAATTAAATTTTAAATTGAATAAAGGTTTGGCACACATTCATTTTTTAATAATAAATATTTCCAATCACATTAAAAATTATACAATCTTATATCATCTACTGTATGTACTTTTATGCATAGTAACATGTTAATTTATACTGTGCTAAGTTAGTGAATTAAAATTATGTTTTTTACTTATTTTATCACATCAAACTAAACAAAAAGATTAAAAGAACCTACAGTACCTTTATCAGATTTGAATTTTATAGACATTTTAGGTAGAAATATTTCAAATTTGAGATATATTTTTAATTCGGAATAAGAGTAGAGACAGTACTCACACAATTTGATGCACAGAGCTGTGACTTTCATGTTGTCAGCTTCTGACTAAATGAACATAAGACTGAGTAAAGACATGTAGAAAATATGATATATGTGAAGGACTTCCTTTTCCTCTGAGGAGGCCCCAGCAGTTTAGAGCACTGTATCAGTTTTTTTTTTTTTTTTCATCAGTTGGTCTGAGCAAGCAACATACTTCGATTGAGCTACTGAAGTGTCAAGGCTGTGTTTCAAAGTATAAACTAGAAAAGTAAGTTTGACATTTTTGTAAAATGTATATGGTGCTGGGGGGTTTGATAAATATAACAAGTTTGCATATCTATGTAGTACTATTCATGCCTATTTACCTTTTGTAAATATACTTCAACTCTTCCAAACAATATGCATGGTAAAACAGTCCATAAAGCAACATAAGCTTTAAAAATGTATCAAAACAGAAGTCACTCACTATTTCAATATAGTAATTAATAAAACATCACAATATCAGATCTGTAGGTCTGTCATATTTGTGTACTTGCATGGTTGCAATTTGTTTTAATATGATAAATGTACTGTTTGTGTCAACAAGGGTGGACATTATTACATTAATATATGTTAATATGTTTATTTACCATTAAACAAATAATGGGCTCACTTTGTGTGTTTGCTCAGGTCATATTTATAAATTTAACCATAATTTTAGAAACTAACCACAGAGAGTGAGTTAAAATGCTGCAGCAGCTCTTTTCTTGTAAACAGTGTGAGAAGAAAGTGCAGATGGAACAAGATGGTTTAACTGATATGCTTTAATAAACCACTAACATTTTAAAAATATAAATCAGAGATAATAATCTCTTAAAGCAACTGAAAACGAAGACCGTGTCTTGTCATATGACATAGTGCTAAAGATATGTCAATGATAATGTTTATAATGTATAAAAATTATTGTAATACATAATAAAAATTAAATACTGAATCTCAAAAATAATCTAAATTGTACATGCTGACTGATTTAGCGGCGCAAAGTATGTTTGCTAGTAATACTGCTTTCCTTCATCAGTCACATTAGTTCACTGTTTGTGGCCTGGAAACATAGAACAGCAGCTGTTACTAAAATGTTTTGTACAGAGTTACATTCTGACATCACTATCAGTATTATATGTGCCTTTGTGAATATGATCTTGTTATTGCTACATAATGAGGACCAAAACAACATATTTTTCTTATTTAATGAGGACAATGATTTGTGGGGACGTTCAGCTGATCCTCACAACATCAGAGAGTATGTTTTGGGTTGAGACTGGGTTTTAGGTTATAGATAGAATTAGGAATTAGGTTCAGGTTGGGCAAAAGTAATATGTATATACTTTCTTTGACATTAGTAGTTGGCCACAGTGGTGATATTTAAAGGCTGCAGCAACTCTGCTTGCTGCATGTCTTCAGACATGTGGACAGACTGAGCAGATGGAACAAGGTGGTTTAAGTGTTCCACACTAATGTCTTGACTAGACCAGAAATGTATCAGCCACATCTTTGGTATGCAACTGATACAACAGATACCTATTTTAATCAATCTAGCTGTGTAGACCACCTAGATGTCGGCTGCAGTTTTACACTACCAGTCTATTTTACTATTTTTAGGCACATACATTTCACAAAAAACACCAAACCAAACACCAATGTATACAGATAATAGAGAAATGCACCAAGCAACCTGAGGTGTGGATAATTAAGAGGCAGTTCATTTTAAACAAACAACACATCCATAACAGTTATTTTTCAGTATTTTTTTTTCTGCTTTGCTGATGACAGTCTTTTTTTTCCTATTACCTAAACTTTGTAACTTTGTTAACAAGAACCGGTTCGCTAGCCTGAAATACAGTACTATTCAAATTATACTGTGCAAATATAGTGTAGCTCATAGCGCTATTAAGATTTGAAAAAAAAAAAAACTAATAATTTGTTTAACTTCATTATGTAAACCACAAGCAGGGTCCAAAAAGCTCACAAACCCAAATAAACACTACAAACGTCAGTAGTGCAGAAACTTTCTGTGAGATACTGTACTATAATATGTAAACCATCTCAGAAGGAAAATCATATCTAGCTTATCTAGCTAAATTTACTTTCCAACTGCCCTATCCTCAGCCAGGGCAGTTGGACTCAGGATAGCTGTATGGTTACAGTGTCAGTTTCATATAATTAAATCACTATTATTTGTATTTAATTCAACAAAATACTCAATCAGAAACACGTAATGAACCAGGTCAAAGTATCTATTAAATAAAATATATTTATTCAGTATAACAGCCTGAATTTTTCTAGAAGCAGTCAGCCATTTTAAGAAGCTCAAATTATCATTATCACCTAAGTTAAAGTTGAAGTTAAAAAATATATGATGTATGTGTTTTAAGAATAAATATGTCTGTCAACGCTGTGGTTTAATCTGTAACAGCTGAGGGGGAAAAAAAGGCATGCCGAAATAGGACAGCAAGTTTAACAGCTTTTGTAGATACTTTATTTTAGGCAGTGAAAGTTTACACTGTCTGTGATGCAAAAGAAACAGTGAGAACATCATGTGATTTTTTAAAAATGTTGTTGCTTTTTAGTCTATTGAAGCAGATTTTCATTCATAACCAAACAGCAACTATGTCAATGCTGCATGGTTATAAGCCTGCTGACTAGATCAGTATTCTCCTTACTATCAGTCATTTTTGCGTGACTCTTAGTTTCCCACAGTGAAGTAGTCCAACCAGCAATAGAAGCAGAGCCACTATCACTATGGGGAAAACAGTCCTCAGGATGAGATAAGTATGACAGGAGTGGTCTGAGGGGACGTCAGTCTCTGTGTGAACTGCTGCAAAGACAGTGGAACAACAATAAACAGTCAAACTCATCATATATTAATGTCACTGATGAGTTCAAACACTTTACCTGTGACTGTTTCCAGTCGCTGTTCTTCCTCAGCTAGAACACAGACCACAAGAAATTATTATTTATTACTATTCTTAAGCTTCAAAATTGTTCTAAACCTCTGTGGTTGTCATCTGAGTAAAGTCATCAGTCATCCACTGTCTGTGACTGATGAGTTCAATCACTTTACATTTTTCAAATAATTACGTTATAAATAATAACTGTTTTTTGTTTGTTTGTTTGTTTGTTTGTTTGGCGATTTCCACCTGTGCTACGGAGACATTATCTCACACACACACTATAGGTCCCTAAAGTCTTTAAATGACAGACATGCATGAATGTGACACAAATCATGGATATTACTTTTATTTTCTATAAGCGGTTGATCACGAAATAATTCTCACCGTCTTCAGATGAATTGAGGTAAAGCTGCGTACCCAACAGCAACAACACAAACACTGGAGAGATAAGAGAAGATATTTTTGTATCATGTGTCAAAATGTAAGTATTATTTCTAATGTTTGCTATATTTTGACTTGAGCAGTTTACCACTCAAGTTCTTTCTCATAAGATAATAACTTTACGTGAAGCAGTTCATTTTATTTGTAACAAACATCAGTCATCAATTGAACATTATTTCACTATAAGTGAATTTTAAACATTAATTTCAGAGTCAAACTGTCTCAGTACTCACACTGTCTGAAGCAGAGAGCTGGAGTCTTCATGTTGTCTTGCTGCTGACTGAGCATCAGAGTGAAAAACAGCAGGCGTAAAATGTAGGTGGGATCCTCCTTTTCCTCTGTGCATGATGGTAAATGTAGATACAAGAACTTCTGCTGAAGCCATGTCTACATAAAGGAGCCCTGTTTTAATATCTGCTGTTAAATTTTCTTGTCACGGTTTTCTTCAGGAATCAAGGTGTAATGTAGGTACCACAGACTGGATCATTTCATTAGTTTAAAGTAGGTAAGAACTTGTTCTTCCCGCTTCTTCTGGTGATATTAATGTTAAATTACTATTGAGCCTCTAAAATTTGGGGTTTCTAAATGAAAATTGTTCTAACTCCTCCACAACTCAGACAAAGGGTTTTAACTCAATTTAAAGTTGACAATCAACTCTTTAAACACAGCATTAAGTGTTTCTTAAAGTACTGGTCTTCTTCACATTGTGATCATCACCTAGAAACATTCTAATGATTATACTGTTTTTTAAACAGTTTTTTAGTATCAGTTCACATATAAATAAATAAATAAAAAACAGGGCAGTTCACGTACCACAAGCATAGTTTCCACAGGTAGTCATGCTTAGAAGCTCAAAATATCACCAGCATATGTTAAGTCTAATCTAAAAACAAGATCTAAGATACGCCTTTTTAAAATAGGTCACACGTCTGTTGAGTATGTGGTTTAATGTTTTACCTTAAGGTACAGCCAATGTAAAAATAAGCAAGCAGCAGACGTACAGAAAGTTTTTGTAACCACCGGGGAAACCTGCCAAATGTGTGATGCAGTAAAATAAATTCTAATTGAATAAACAAAATAAAAATAAGTATAGTATTGGATGTGAATAATTGCCTATTATTGCTCTTTCTCGTATACTGAAGCAGCATGTGGTTTGGGGAATAGTGAGTAGAAGAGACAGAGCTCATTCAAAACCACAAAGTAAAAAAAAGGAACAAGCATGGTTAACATTATACTTTGAACACTCTCCTTTCATTTATTTTTGTGTAATATTAGTTTCCCACAGTGAAGTAGTCCAACCAGCAGCAGAAGCAGAGCCACCATCACTATGGTGAAAACAGTCCTCAGGATGAGATAAGTATGACAGGAGTGGTCTGAGGGGACATCAGTCTCTGTGTGAACTGCTGCAAAGACATGAAACTGTGTGTGTTACTGCAAAATGACATGACGATTGTTCATGATGATGACAATTCTTCAAATGAATGATTCAATAAGACACTATAAGACACTAAGGTCAACATTATTCACCAAATTCAGTGGTAAAATCATTGTGCAGTGTTAAAAACAGTTGTTATTTCTTTAGTTGAGTGAATCAACAGTCATCAGGTGCGTTTGCATAAAGGGGAAAAAGCTCAGCTCTGTCAAACAATGTATTGTTTGTTTAATCTGTACATAAATTAATGAATTATGTCCTGTGGTCTCCTCATCTCCCCTCACAAGATCCCAGGCAAAATGTTTTAGCTCTGACATTCCACAATGGTGAATTGACCTGCCCACCTCAGGACGCTTAGCTGCCTCAATCTCAACTTACAAAAAAATTCTGAAAACAGAAAGTGAATCTGTCTCTACCTTAAATAAAATAAAATAAAAAATAAAAAAAAACATTTACAATTACAATTTTACCCTCTGAAACTGAAATAGCTCTTTCTGGAACACTTTACTCTGAAGTTTGTCTCCTTGGATTAGATTTGCTTTGTACCTCACTCACAAGTCGCTTTGGATAAAAGCTTATGTAATATAAAACAATGTAAGTGTAAATGTAGTATGTGAACACTGAGCTCTTTATTATCTCACCTCTTCTGACACTCAGCCGGCTCTCTGGTGATTCTCCAAAGTCATAGATGCTGCACTTGTAGAGGCCTTCGTGAAATTTAAAAACTTTTTTTATAGTCATCTCTCCAAAGGAGCCAGTGCCGATGAAGAGGCCATCTTTATAGAAATCAGCCATGTGGGCAGATGATGTCTTCTTGATTCTGCAGCGCAGAGTCACAGCTTCTCCCTCCAGCACCGGGAGGACGGGACTCTCCAGGATCACAGAACCATCTGATCATGAAGAGTTACAGTTTGGCAAACATTAAATGTTCATTTATTTGTGATAAAAATGTCCAGATTGTTAATAATATTTAACTCTCTCAAAATACTGACAAAATCATGAAACCTGGTTCCAAATGGGACAAAACATGCTGGATTAACTTTGAACCTAAAACCAGAAAAAAATGTCCCATTGCATCTATCTTACAGTATGTTTAACCGTGTATGAACAGTAAACATACCAGTGACAGTGATGTTGACAGTGTTGCTTTTCTTTCCTCCTGTCGTCTGACACCAGTATTCTCCACTGTCTGATAGATAAACTGGTTTGATGGCACAGACAGAATGTGCTGTTGTCTCCCAATTACTGACGCACATGCCGACTTCTCCCTTGAGTCTCCTGAACACCTTCCATTCAGTCGTGCTGTTAGAACTCTCACAGTTAAAAGAGATGGAGCCGTAGTCAAAGAGCTGCAGTCTGGATGGAATGATCCAAGCAAAAGCTGCATCCGAGACAGTATAAAAAAAAGATTAAAATTATAGACTTCAAAAGTAGATTCAAGTAAACACAGCTCAAAACGTTAATGTAATTCAGTCATTATAAAGTAATAAGTTGCTGGACTAAAGTGGGAAATGACACATTTTATCCATTATAAACTATATACACTTTACTGATATACTAAGTAGAAATGTTAAAATAATCCATGAACTGTAACTTACCGTCACCTTCAGCATAATTGTGAACATTTGCAACCAGCATCAACACATTAAACACTGGGGAGACAAAGGAAAATCTGAATATAAAACATGTTTTATATGTCTGGACTCTGACAAGTATTTGTATCAGGTGAATACAAACAAACATCAAAATGTCATGATTTTGACAACAAATTCTGATTGTTAGGTAAAAACAGAAAGCATTAATAAAAAGACAGATGTGTTTTGTTCATTTAAGTCACATAATAAATGACAAATACCATGTGACATTTTACTTACACAATCTGACGCAGAGAGTTGTGACTTCCATGTTGTCTTGCTGCTGACTGACTGAACACTACAACACAGATGTGGTTGTAAATGAAAACCTCCTCTTCCTATGGCTGATTTTGCACTTTGCACGTCACCTTCAACCGTAGACAAGCATTAGTCACTATTGTTGGATATAAACTATTCTAGCCTTTAAATGTAGGCCAATCAAGCCTTACCTCAAGAAACAGTGGTCAAAGATCTAACAATAGGTGCAGACAATTTTATCTAACATTGAGCAAAGCAGCAACGTTGTCTGCCAATGGAACAATTCTAGACTTACAAAAGAGAGTCTGTTACTGTCACTTCAGAAATGCTGGTGACCTGAAAAAATATAATAGTAGCAATCAAAAAAAAAAGTAAATTCTGTTGTTTTGTTGAGAGGGTGGGTTCAAGTTTTTGATTGTCAAGGCGTGTAAATGGTTAGGATTAAGGTAATAAGCTAGAGAATGCATTATATAGAAAGAAACGTTTGTGTGTCTCTGTGCGTCTATATGTGGATTCTGTCTGTCCCGTATTTCATAGATGAAACGTGACATTCATCGAGTCAAAACTAACCTGTACCTTTTTTGACATCAATAGATGGTCACAGTGGTGATATTTAAAGGCAACAGAGACTCTGCTTGCTGCATGTCTTCAGACATGTGAACAGACTGAACAGATGTAACAAGGTGGTTTAAGAGTTCCACACTCACGCTTGAGGTGTATCAGCCACATCTTTGGTATGTACATCTTATGTTCAAGTCACACAATTGATACCTATTTTAATCAAGCTGGCTGTGTGCACTACCTGCATGTTGGCTGTAGTTTTACAAGACTAGTCTATGCTTTCATTTTTAGGCACATACCTTTCACTGAAAACGCCAAACATCAACTATCACTGCAGATATGCATATATATATAATATAAATGCGTTAAGTAAACACAAATTAAACAGTGTCGCTTTTGTTCCTGGCATTTAATAAATTAACTTGAATCCAAGTACTGCATACAGTTCTACATTAAACATTTGATGTATGTTCTTTTCTAGTGGAGTTTACTCTAGACACCAAGTTGGTTTAATACACGATATATTGCTGAGTTAAAATAATACTATCAATACTACATATAATCAATTCAAGGAATCCATGTAGATGTTCATGATAACTGCCTCAACACTGCATTTAATTCACTATTAGACTCCATTGGTTTTACCCAAAATGTAAATAAACCCACTCACTGTTTTAATCACACCCGTGATCTTATTCTGACATACAATGTGGAAGTTGATCAGTTAATAGTTTTTCCCCAAAACCCTCTTTTATCTGACCATTTCTTAATTACATTTGAATTTACAGTACCAGACTTTACTAAACCTACAGATAAGATTCACTACAGTAGATGTTTATGTGAAAATGCTGTTGACAAATTTAAGGAACTGATTCCATCTTTTATTTCAGAGCCATGTACCAACACAGAGGAAGGCAGTTATTTCAGTGTTACTCCAGCACAAGTGGACTATCTTGTTAATAGTACTGGTGCTTCACTTGGAACAATACTTGATACTGTTGCTCCTCTGAAAAAGAAACTAGTGAGTCAGAGGAAGTTAGCTCCATGGTACAATTCAAAAATCCGTAGCTTAAAGCAGAAATCATGTAAGTTGGAAAGGAGGTTGCGTTCCACCAATTTAGATGAATATTGCCTAGCCTGGAAAGATAGTTTAATAATATATAAAAAAGCCCTGCATAAAGCTAGAACTTCATATTACTCCTCATTAATAGAGGCAAATAAGAACAACCCCAGGTTTCTTTTCAGCACTGTAGCCAGGCTGACAAAGAGTCATAGCTCGGTTGACCCTAGTATTCCCTCAACTCTCAGCAGCAATGACTTCATGAATTTCTTTACAAATAAAATCATAACTATTAGAGAAAAAATTGATCAGATCGTCCCTGCATATAGCATGGATTGTACAACAACTCTAGATTCATCTGCAAGACCACGCTCGTACTTAGACTGCTTCCTCCCCGTAGATCATTCTGAATTAATTTAAGTAATTAATTCATCTAAACCATCAACATGTCTCTTAGATCCCATCCTGACTAGACTCCTCAAGGATGTCTTACCTTTGATCAGCACGTCCATATTAGATCAGATCAATCTGTCTTTACAAATAGGCTACGTACCACAGGCTTTTAAGGTTGCTGAAGTCAAACCCCTACTCAAAAAGCCTACTCTGGACTCAGGGGTCTTAGCGAATTATAGACCAATATCCTATCTGCCCTTTATCTCTAAAATCCTTGAAAAGATAGTTTCTAAGAAATTGTATGACCACCTGCGTAGCAATAACTTGTATGAAGATTTCCAGTCAGGATTTAGAGTACATCATAGCACAGAAACAGCACTGGTAAAGGTCACTAACGGTCTTCTATTAGCATAAGACAATGGACTACTCTCTATACTCATCATGTTAGATCTTAGTGCTGCAATTGACACTCATACCAAGCCCCTCTCCCTGGGGGCAGACACCCTCTCCACATTTAAGACTAGACTTAAAACTTTCCTTTTGGATCAGAGTTCTGCTGCTATACCTTAGTCTGCTTAGAGGAACTCTACTGATAAACTGAGCTCCTCTCCTCTCTCCTTTCTCCTGTATCAATGCAAATGCCACCATTGCATGTCATTAACTTTGTGTCTTCTCTCTCCTGTGGTTGTGTTTCCTCCTCTCTGTCTCCCTCTCTCTGTACTTTTCTGCAGGTATCCTCGGCCTGGAGCTGTACATGTCCAGAATCCAGTCGACCTGCCCAATGTTCTTGCTGCTTCTTGTTGTCTTTATTGCCTGCTGTTCTTTTCTCTCTTCTCTTTCCACTCACCCCAACCGGTCCAGGCAGATGGCCGCCCACTATGAGTCTGGTTCTGCTGGAGGTTTCTTCCTCTAAAGGGAGTTTTTCCTCTCCACTGTTGCCTAAAGCTTGCTCAAATGGGATTGTTGGGTTTTCTCTATAATTGTTTTTACAATTATTTTCTGTAAGGTCTTAAACCTTACACTGTAAAGTGCCTTGAGAAAACTTCTGTTTTAAATTGGCGCTATACAAATAAAACTGAATTGAATTTAATTGAATTAAATTGAATCTACTAACACAGTTTATTCTTTATCTTCTAATCTCATCACCTCTCAATACACCTGTTGAAGTACAGGTACTAGTATTAAATATAGTCCAATATATTACTGTATGATCACACTTGCTTTTACATAATAATGAAAACAATACCTTACTTGTCCTTGGTCTAGTAGTACTTCTATATTCTAAACACTGTTAGTAATTATTCCTAAATTGAACACGTCAAATTATAAGATGATCGTTCGTTTCACAAGAAAATCAAACAACAAAATATTCAGAGAATTTATTAACTGTCAAATTGTTGGATATATTTTAATATTTGTGAATTTGTTGGCTTAACTCAGAGATGTTGAAACTTTCACATTTCACAATGTTTCTTGATTTTTTCAGAATAAGAATTTCATCATCAGGTTAATCAGTACAGAAACACAATGAGCTGAAGGTTTAAATAGACTGCAGTGTGTTTAGTGAATCTACAGTATAAATAGGAAAAGAATCAGAAAGGTAATGAGTTAAGATATCTCTAAGATATTATATATTATTATATTATATATATATATATATATATATATATATATATATATATATATATATATATATATATAACATTAAGATATCTTCACTGGATTTGAGACTAGTCATAATCTGGTATTTACTTTATGGATAAGCAAAACTGAATAGTCCATGTCTTAATTCAATTCTTTTGTGTTGTGAAGAATGTTTTAGTCACAATTTTGGAAAAATTAATGTTTTCCCCCCAGATCTCTGTATGATGAAGGTCGATGGGGGAGAAGAACCTGGGCTCAGGTTGAAACAACAGGAAATGTTTTCTCTTCTGACAACTTTAGTTTTAACCTGCTCTACAGTTCAATGTTAAATTCCAAAATAAAATGATGATATTACATTATTATTAGAAAGTGTCTGGTCTATGAACAATTTTTCTGATAAAAACAGGGAATGCAGTTTTATCAAGATTTGACAAATCCACTTAAAAGCCTTTGTTTGAAATCCGCTTAGTCTCCAAACCTGCCTCAGTTAAAAAGGTTCACTGTAAGTATTCAATCCCTGCACTGTTCACTAATGTTAACTAACAATGTTCTTCAAAATAAATTACAGATGTAGAGAAGAGAAACTATTTGTTTTTGTTTGGCTCTTTGTCACGAAGAAACAAAGATCATGGCTTAAGTTGAGTTTTACAAATGTTCTGCTTCTCAGTTCACAACACAAAGCTTTATTCTGAAAGTCAAAAGCAGTGCAGATTTCCTGCAAAACTGAAAGTAAAGTGCATCATTTCGATGTAGACAAAAAGTGAGATGCTTCTGTGACATCAGGAACGTTTCACTGGGAAGAATCCGATTGAAGGAGACTTTCAGGATTTTGTAGAATTACAGGAAGGAGAAGATGGTGGTGGTGTTTGTGATTCTCCTGTATGGTGAGAAAACCTTCCTCCCTCTGATCTTCACATTTAATGATGATGAGCTTTTGGCCCTCAGCTCACAAGCTTTTACCAAAAGTGTGGATGAGCCACAACAATAAAACCACCAGCTGGTATCATGTTGTGATATCATATATGACGTCTGATATCACAGACTGAGACAGCAAATTTACTTTTATGTGTAAAAGCTGTTAACATCATGAACTCTTTTTGTTAACTGTTTAAGATGAAAATACTGCCAGGCTTCTATTGTGAAGTTCACTTTTACAGGAATGCGTAGAAGTGAAACCAAAAGAATGTTTGTGGTTGGTTTGAGGTTTATGTGATTTTTTAGGTCAGGATCCAGAGTTTCTTCAGGTCGAATCACATGAGGAGACATTGAGGATGCTGTGATTCCACAGGAAGATGAAGATGGTTGTGGTGTTTGTGATTCTTCTGTATGTCTGTAAACACACAGACACTACTAGTCAAACTGTGTTTAAAGCCCACCACTTTGTTTTAACTCCATAGTCAGGATCAGATTGTTCTAAATCTGCTGGGCCCTATGTTCAGAGACACAGTTCTGCTGCTCTACTGTACCTGTACCCTGACTCAAGCTATTCTACGTTACAGCGCCTCCTTGGATGTTTGGTTCATAAAAGTTTGATAAGACTTTGACAGAAATAATTCAGAATAATACCTAATTAATGTCAAAGTGAAAACAGGTTTTTACAAAGTAATGTCAATTAAATAAAGATACATAAGGTTTTTTACATTAATATTTACCCCTTAAGGTCAGTATTTAGTAGATGAACCTTTGGCTGCAATCACAGCATGAAGTCTGTGTGGAGAGGTCTTAATTAGACTTGCACATCTGGATACTGGAATTTTATGTCATTCTTATTTGTAAAACTGCTCAAACTCTGTCAGATTGTGTGAGGATCAGGTGTGAACAGTCTTTTAAAGTCCATCCACAAATTCTCTATTGGAAATGTGTCAAACTCAAGGCCCGCGGCCCAAATCTGACCCGTAATACAATTATATCCGGCCACTGGGATCATTTTATATTGATCTATTATTATAATTATTACTGGTCCGGCTATATGAAGGGCTGATAACACACAAACAACAGATCCCATAACGCAGTGCAACAGCTGCCAAACCATAGGTTACCTGGGAAACACTAATGTAAGGTCAAAGGTTACCCTGTACAATGGAGAAAAAAAGTTGATCCTGAAAACTGAGCTTTACAAACCGATGGGAGGATGAGATATATACACCAGTAAACCCATGTGTCTGATTTGTGGAGTTAATGTGGCTGTGTTTAAAGAATTTAAACTAAGACAAGACAAAACATCAAGAGTTCAAGAAGATTCTGACACCAGAGAAAATGTGTGTGCGAATGTGGTGATGTGCAGTGTTTGGTGTGCTCCAAATATAGCGTCTTGTCTGATGGAGTAAAAGCATCATTTAGGTCTCATCAAACCGTTCTTCCACTGGACCATGGAGTCTTTCACAGGCCTGTTGTTGAACTCAAGTCTTGATTTAACGTGAGTTTTCTTTAACAGTGTCTTTCTCCGTCCACTCTCCCAGTAAGCTTTGACTGGTGAAGAATTCAGTCAACAGTTGTTGTATGCACAGTATCTTCTATCTCAGTCGCTGAAGCTTGTAACTCCCTCAGAGTAGTCATCAGTGTGTTAGTGGGCATTCTCACTAGTCTAAAAAATATATAATAATCAAAAAAAAGGACAGGATAAAGGCTTCACAGGTTTGACATGACTGTTACAACATCTAAGTAAATACGACCAACGTCTGCGAGGGTTCAGTCTGGTCCACACTGTCAAAGCAGAGGACAGAACATCTTTCCATCTGTTTTCTTTCAGTTTCCCACCATGCCTTGGGTGTGGAGGTGTTTGAGGGGGAGGAATCTGTCCTCCTGTCTTACCAAGTGAGTGTCTCTGATTCTGAGAGGTCCACAGTGGTGTGGAGCCGCGAGGACCTCAAATATCCGACTGTTCATGTACGTCAGCAGAGTGGTGATGAACTCCTCGACCAAAACAAGAATTACAGGAACCGAACATCGATGAGGACTGATTCTCTGCAGACTGGAGACCTCAGCCTGACTCTGAGAAAACCCACCATCAGTGACAGTGATACCTACACCTGTACCGTCCGTAGGATGGGAAAACAACTGAGCCAGACTGAAGTAGAGCTGCTGGTCAGAGGTCAGTCTGTCCTGCTGCCTTCAGATGGCTGCAGGGCTTTGATGAACTGAAGTAAATGTGCACAAACCAATTAGACTGGCAGCAAAGTGATGTGACATGTTTCCACCTTTGTCCAGTCAAAGACAAAGCTGGTCAGGTTTGAGTTAGAAAAGGTCCAAGGAAAGTCTGAGTCCACAAATAAGATCAAAAGTAAAACACCAAGACAGAAAAAAATAGATGCTAGAGACAGTAAACTATGAACAACAGCCCTGTTATTAACTGAAACAAGTTTTAATAACGTAACATACGTGTTTCCAAAAGTCTGAAACTGAAAAAGAGTAGGGTGAGAACTCAGGGTAGAAGAGGACAGAACTCAGGATAGAAGAGGACAGAATTCAGGATAGAAGAGGACAGTATGTGGTGATTTCATTCAAATGTGTGATGTTGTTTGTGTTGACTACAGAACCTCCTCCAGTCTGGCCCTGGGTTCTAGTCCTGGCTGTCCTGACTCTCCTGGCTGTCAGTCGGCCCCAATCGTCGTCCACCTC